>NC_069499.1:504389714-504669714 GCF_027579735.1 Bombina bombina
TGCTGGCTGGCACAGAGCAATGAACCAGAGTATATGCTGTGTGACACTGGCCTGATAGAAAATGAAAGAAAATTACACTAGAAAAATAATTATATTTTTGGGTTAGTTAAATTTAAACTAATGTTGTTAGGGAGATATCAGTGGTGGCAGTAATTACAGCATATGCTGTGAGCCTTAAACACACAGCTGAAAGCCAGGCAAATGCTAATAAAAAACAAACAAACAAACAAAAAAAAACGGCACGAAATATAGCCCTAAAAAGGGCTTTTTGGGGTGCTGTGCTTGCAGCAGAGATGAGTGGAGTCCTTCTGGACTGTAAATACACTAGCCTAGCTATGTTTTTCCGATTAATGTCAGGAGCAAAAACACAACACGTCCTCTCATTAAAAAAGCAAGGTCGTTATGAGTCTAAAATGGCGGATTCCGAGTAGCTGGGAGTGTCTGTGAGGGAGTGTCTGATGTTGATTGGCTCTAATGTGTCAGGCGGCTGTGACATAAAGGGTCAAAGTTTCCACAATGATGACAGATAGGGGCGGATCGAACATCGCCATGTGTTCGCCCACAAACGCGAACGCGAACAACCTATGTTCGCTGTGAACCGTTCGCGGGCGAACAGTTCGGGACATCACTACAAGCAAGTTGCAATAGTTGGATACATTTACTTAATTTTTTCTCTCATGATTCCGATAGAAAATACAATTTAAAAAAAGTTTCTAATTTACTTCTATTATCAAATTTGCTTTGTTTTCTTGTTATTTTTTGTTGAAGAGATATCTAGTTAGGTAGCATGCACATTTCTGGAACACTACATGACATGAAATAGTCTTGCTATTGTATAACAATGCAAAACTGCTGCCATATAGTACTGCAGACACGTGCACACTCCTGAACTTACTTTCCTGCTTTTCAACAAAGGTTTACAAGACAATGAAGAAAAATTGATAATAGAAGTAAATTGGAAATTAGATTAAAATTGTATGTTCTATCTGAATTATGGAAGAAAAATGTGGGGTTTTCTGTCCCTTTAAGAATTTTTGGAAGTTTCTTCTTATGTCAGAGGCATTTAAAGTTTTTTTTAGCTCTATTCACACAAGGGGGCCTATCTATCAAGCTCCGTACGGAGCTTGATGCCCCGTGTTTCTGGCGAGCCTGCAGACTCACCATAAACAGCAGTTATGAAGAAGCGGTCTAAAGACCGCTGCTCCATTACCCTGTCCGCCTGCTCTGATGAGACGGACAGGAATCACCGGAATTCAACCCGATTAAGTACTGTTACAGAAGCATTAGTTATTTTGTTGTGAAGAGCTTATTTCCCAGCAGCAATGCCTGAACCAGCCAAGCCAGCGCCTAAGAAGGGCTCCAAGAAAACCGTAACAAGTATCATTTCATAAAGAGTTAACTTTTTTTCAGCTTTTAGAAACTATTTTCTAAATACAAGTTTGCTGGCCTCAGCTCTAATTAAGTTTAGTGATAAAAAATTCCCATTGTCTAATCACCTCCGTAGTCAGACTGCTAATTGATAAGATAGACTGCATTGTTTTTTTATGTGTAACTTGTTATCTGAAGTACTGTAATCCTATTGTGGCCTGTCAAAGGACATTGTCTCTCTATCTAAATGTGTGATGGGGGATTTTATGCTTCCCCCCCTGGGAGTGCCCTGTATGCATGTAACCTCAATAAAAAGCAGGCTGGGCATCCCAGTCCTGAGTTCTTGGTTGACCCTCAATCGCAGCGTTGACTCGTTTTTGTGGGCAGAAGGGTATCCTAGCTGTACTACAGCTAAGGGGGATTATTCTACATTTGCGAGACATATAGAATACTATGGAAAGCAGCTTCTCCCCTCTTCAGCAATAGGGATCCAGGCTACTAAGCGGTCCATCTCTCAGCGAGACTAAGGGTAACCGTAACATTTGGCGGCAGCGGTGGGATTTTCCTGGATTTCCTAGGAGAGGTACAGAACGGATGGAGAGAGCTTACGAAAAATTGAAGCGTACAACCCTAAAGGATTTACTTAAAAGCAGAGGGAGGTACGCCAGCAACTGGCCGAGGAGAGAGCTGATCGCAGAATTGACCGAACTGGATCAGAGCTTCACAATGTCGGAAACACCGACCACGATTAGTGACGAAAAAAACAGGATTGTTCGGGAGAGGCTCTCACTGTACGGGCCGAACCCCTCCATGGAACTGGTACAGCAGTTGATGGCGGAAGCGGACAAGGATATACGAGAGACTCGAGCCCACGAACTCAACCTAGCGAACGCACACCGCAATGCTGAAGCCCCGCAGGTAATCATCCCTGTCGAAAATGCTGGGAGGCCCAAGATACCCTATGCGGCATTTTGACCCTTCCTAGAGAGCGAGACAGGGATTGATGAATATTTGGCGGACTTCGAAAGGCAATGTGCCCTGCACCAGATTCCCAACAGAGAGTGGCCCACGATATTGTCTGGGAAACTATCCGGGCGAGCCCTGGAAGCATTTCGTACTCTGGGTGCTGAGGAAGTGACTCAGTATGAGCTAGTTAAGGAGACACTGTTGCGACGGTACGCGGTAACTCCGGACACGTATCGCCGACAGTTTCGGGGCACGAAAAAGAAGCCTAACGAAACCCATATGCAATGGGCGCACCGAATGCGGAGAGTGGCAAATCACTGGATGAGCGGAAGTAAAGCGGTGACTGGTGAGGAAATTTTACAATTGTTTCTCTTAGAACATTTTTATAATGGCATGGAACAGCAAGGGAAGGAATGGCTGCGAGACAGGCGGCCTTCTACCTTAGAAGAAGCAGCCAAATTGGCCGATGAACATTATGACTCCTGTCTTCACGAACCCACGAACTACCGAGCTCCAGCACGGGTCGAACCCAGAGAGATTTACCGTGCACCCCCTCGTGCTGAATTCCGAGCCCCGGTGCCCGCAGGGCCCGCCCGACACTCAGGACCACCCAATAATAGCTCTGAGCATCCCAGACTGACTTGCCACCGATGCAAGCAACCAGGGCATTTCATGGCTAGCTGCCCCCTTAATACGCACCAGAGACCCAGGAATTACAATTACCCCTCTGGGTCATATTGTCCGGCCCGGGCCCTCTGTGTTAACCAAGAGGCCCCTATGGAGGAATATTTGGGGCCGCTTCATGAGGCGGACCCTGTATATGCTGCCTCAGATAACCGCCAGCACCATCGGCAGAAGGTATGGCTCGAGGGGCGATCTACCGAGGGATTGAGAGACACAGGGGCTACTGTCACGCTGGTACAGAGTCATTTGGTGCCGGAGCACAAGCGATCCGGACAGACTGTGGCCGTTAGAGTGGCGGGGGGGGATGTGTACAAAATTCCAACAGCTAAAGTGCATCTTGATTGGGGAGCGGGAAAGGGGGCTGTGAACGTGGGCATAATGGATAATTTACCTGCCGAAGTACTACTGGGCAACGATTTGGGCCCCATGACTTCTGCCTATGCTCCAGTATGCAACAACAAGGCGGACCCAGTGACTACACGGGCCCAAGCCCGGACGGAGCGAGAGCTCTCACCAGTGCGGGAGACACAGATAAGACCTACCCCGACCTTGCCTGACATGTTAGGCCCCATACCCTGGGACACCCCAGATGCTTTCGAGACAGAGTCTAAGACTGACCCGACCTTACAAAAGTACCGGGAACGAGCAGAGACCTGAGGGGGCGGGGCAGATAACGAAACATTCTTATGGGAAAAAGGGAAACTATACCGCTGGACAGAGAAAAGGGGACAGCGTAGGCGACAGCTGGTAGTGCCCCACAAATACCGTTAAGAAATCCTCAAGATAGGCCATGACATCCCCTTAGCAGGCCACCTAGCCGTAACCCGTACCCTACACCGCATTACTCACATGTTCTTTTGGCCAGGGGTACACGCTGACGTTAGAGCTTACTGTAACACCTGCGATGTGTGTCAACGAGTAGGAAGGCGAGGCGATCACCCTAAAGCCCATCTAGTAAATATGCCCATTGTAGAGGAACCCTTCAGCCGGGTTGCTATTGACCTAGTGGGACCACTGGCTACCCCTAGTCCTTCCTGTAAGCGCTACATTCTTACCGTAGTGGACTACGCTACCAGGTACCCAGAGGCTGTCGTCCTATCCAACATACAAGCGGATACGGTAGCGAATGCACTAGTACAGGTGTTCTCCCGGGTAGGATTTCCAAAAGAAATCCTATCCGACCAAGGCACCCAATTTACAGCTGAATTGACCCAACAACTCTGGCAGGTTTGCAAAATTAAGTCCCTCTTGAGCTCCCCATACCACCCCCAGACGAACGGGCTGTGTGAGAGATTCAATGGGACCCTCAAGCAAATGCTCAAGACGTTCACTCAGGAATACCGAGACTGGGAACGCTTCCTGCCGCACCTCCTATTTGCTTATCGGGAGGTGCCCCAGGAAACGACAGGGTTCTCTCCCTTTGAGTTGCTCTACTGAAGAAAGGTACAGGGACCCCTAAACCTGATCCGGGAGCACTGGGAGGGAGAGATGGACACTGACGGTGTCCCCATTGTGCCATACGTGCTGGAACTCAGGGATCGAATGGAGCAATTAGCCAAATCCGTGCGGGCTAATCTCCAGTCGGCCCAGAGAAGACAGAAAGTATGGTACGATCGGGGGGCCCGAAAGAGAATCTTCACCATAGGACAAAAGGTGTTAGTACTTAAGCCGGTGAAGACAGACAAATTGCAGGCGTCCTGGCAGGGTCCCTACCAGATTGTAGAGAAAAGGGGAGACACCACTTATGTGATAGCTAGCTGCCACGACAACAATCTTAGAAAGACATTCCATGTAAACATGCTCAAGGAATATTTTGAGCGACAGAGAACGTGACGGCCGTATGTTGTTCCCCTTAGGAAGACCCCGACAGTCTACCCATTCCAGACCTATTAGAAAAGAGTCTCCCCACAGGTATAGTGGCTCAGGTTCAGATAGGAGACCGACTTAGCCCCAATGAAAGGGAGCAGCTCAACCAACTCCTACAGTCCAAACACCTCACCTTCTCCCCGAAGCCAGGGTACACTACTTTAACCACCCACCAGGTAGATACTCCGGGACAAGCTCCCTTGTGCCAGGCTCCGTACCGAATCCCTGAAGCAGTTAGGACAGGAATGAAGAAGGAGATCGATGAGATGCTCCAACTCAGGGTAATTGAGCCCTCCGATAGTCCCTGGGCCTCCCCAGTTGTCTTGGTGCCCAAGAAAGATGGGACCACCCGGTTCTGCGTAGACTATCGGAGGCTCAATGAAAAAACCATGACGGACACTTACCCTATGCCCAGGGTAGACGAGCTACTCGATCGTATAGCCAGGGGAAATTACCTGACCACTATTGACCTCTGCAAAGGTTACTGGCAGATTCCCCTGGCCCCGGAGGCTATCCCCAAGTCGGCATTCGTCACCCCATTCGGCTTATATCAGTTTAGGGTAATGCCGTTTGGGATGAAGAATGCCCCAGCTACATTCCAGCGCTTAGTGGATAGGCTCCTGGATGGCTTCCAGAGTTTTGCTTGCGCCTACCTTGACGACATAGCGATCCACAGTGAGTCCTGGGAGGACCACTTAGCTCACGTAGGAATGGTTCTGGATCAGATCCGGGCTGCTGGCCTGACTCTGAAGCCAGAAAAATGCCACTTTGGGATGGCCGAGGTACAGTACCTGGGTCACCGGGTGGGGTGTGGAAAGCAGCGACCAGAGCCGGCCAAGATAGAAGCTGTCGCCAATTGGCCCACCCCATCACTAAGACTCAGGTCCTAGCCTTCCTGGGCATGGCAGGGTACTATAGACGGTTCTTACCAGACTACAGCACACTTGCCAAACCCCTGACTGACTTGACCAAGAAGAACTTACCTCGACAGGTCCTGTGGTCTCCCCACTGTGAAACAGCTTTCCAGGCTCTCAAAAACGCTCTAATTAATGCTCCTGTCTTGGCGGCCCCAGCCCTTAACAAACGTTTTATCGTCCATACAGATGCTTCCATGTTCGGGCTGGGAGCCGTTCTCAGCCAAGTAGGCGAAGATGGAGGGGAGCATCCAGTTGCCTACATCAGCCGGAAGCTCCTGCCCCACGAAGTCAGCTATGCAGCAGTCGAAAAGGAGTGTTTGGCTTTGGTGTGGGCATTAAAGAAATTGACTCCCTATTTATATGGGCAGGAGTTCACTCTGGTCACCGACCATAACCCGTTGGTGTGGCTGAACCGGGTCTCTGGAGATAACGGCAGGCTATTACGTTGGAGTTTATCGTTGCAACCCTTCAATTTCACCATTACTTACAGACCTGGGAAACAGAATGGCAACGCCGACGGGTTGTCCAGACAAACCGACCTCAGCCCCGCATAACCAGCAGTCTGGACAGCCTTAGTCTGCCCCGAAAAGGGGTCAGACCGTGTCTGCCAGAGTGTTCCACAGAAAGGGAGAACTGTTACAGAAGCATTAGTTATTTTGTTGTGAAGAGCTTATTTCCCAGCAGCAATGCCTGAACCAGCCAAGCTGAGTTAACTTTTTTTCAGCTTTTAGAAACTATTTTCTAAATACAAGTTTGCTGGCCTCAGCTCCAATTAAGTTTAGTGATAAAACATTCCCATTTTCTAATCACCTCCGGAGTCAGACTGATAATTGATAAGATAGACTGCATTGTTTTTTTATGTGTAACTTGTTATCTGAAGTACTGTAATCCTATTGTGGCATGTCAAAGGACATTGTCTCTCTATCTAAATGTGTGATGGGGGATTTTATGCTTCCCCCCCTGGGAGTGCCCTGTGTGCATGTAACCTCAATAAAAAGCAGGCTGGGCATCCCAGTCCTGAGATCTTGGTTGACCCTCAATCGCAGCGTTGACTCGATTTTGTGGGCAGAAGGGTATCCTAGCTGTACTACAGCTAAGGGGGATTATTCTACATTTGCGAGACTCATATAGAATACTAGACATGTGCGGTTCGTTTCGGATTAATTCGGAAATTCGGTAAATTCTGTAAATTCGGAGATTCGGATCAATTTGGATTTCCGAATTAAAATACTTCCGAATCTACCGAATGAATCTGAAATAGCTGCCGTATCTCCGAATAAATCCGAATTAGCTCGTTAAAATTCGGCATTTCCCCATAGGAAACAATGGGAGTTTCGGCTGAAAAAAAACTAACACCGCAGCCCCATTGTTTCCTATGGGGAAACACTAAGTCTGCACCTAACACCCTAACATGTACCCCGAGTCTCTAAACACCCCTAATCTAACACTTATTAACCCCTAATCTGCCGCCCCCGCTATCGCTGACACCTGCATTATTTTATTATCCCCTAATCTGCCGACTGAATATCGCCGCCACCTACATTATAACTATTAACCCCTAATCTGCTGTCCCTAACACCGCCGACCCCTACATTATAGTTATTAACCCCTAATCTGCCCCCCCCAACGTCGCCGCAATCTAACTACAAGTATTAACCCCTAATCTGCCGACCCGATATCGCCGCCGCCTACATTATAGCTATTAACCCCTAATCTGCTGTCCCTAACACCGCCGACCCCTACATTATAGTTATTAACCCCTAATCTGCCCCCCCCAACGTCGCCGCAATCTAACTACAAGTATTAACCCCTAATCTGCCGACCCGATATCGCCGCCGCCTACATTATAGCTATTAACCCCTAATCTGCTGTCCCTAACACCGCCGACCCCTACATTATAGTTATTAACCCCTAATCTGCCCCCCCCAACGTCGCCGCAATCTAACTACAAGTATTAACCCCTAATCTGCCGACCCGATATCGCCGCCGCCTACATTATAGCTATTAACCCCTAATCTGCTGTCCCTAACACCGCCGACCCCTACATTATAGTTATTAACCCCTAATCTGCCCCCCCCAACGTCGCCGCAATCTAACTACAAGTATTAACCCCTAATCTGCCGACCGCAAATCGCCGCAACTATAATAAATGTATTAACCCCTAAACCGCCGCACTCCCGCCTCGCAAACACTATAATACATTTTATTAACCCCTAATCTGCCCTCCCTAACATCGCCGCCACCTACCTACAATTATTAACCCCTAATCTCCCGCCCCCAACGTCGCCGCTACTATAATAAGGTTATTAACCCCTAAACCTAAGTCTAACCCTAACACTAACACCCCCTAACTTAAATATAATTTAAATAAAACGAAATAAATTTACTATAGTTAAATAAATGAATCCTATTTAAAACTAAAGACTTACCTGTAAAATAAACCCTAAGATAGCTGCAATATAACTAATAGTTACATTGTAGCTATTTTAGGATTTATTTTTATTTTACAGGCAAGTTTGTATTTATTTTAACTAGGTACAATAGTTGTTAAATAGTTAATAACTATTTAATAACTACCTAGCTAAAATAAATACAAATTTACCTGTAAAATAAATCCTAACCTAAGTTACAATTACACCTAACACTACACTATCATTAAATAAATGAATCCTATTTAAAACTAAATACTTACCTGTAAAATAAACCCTAATATAGCTGCAATATAACTAATAGTTAAATTGTAGCTATTTTAGCATTTATATTTATTTTACAGGCAACTTTGTATTTATTTTAACTAGGTACAATAGCTATTAAATAGTTATTGACTAATTAATAGCTACCTAGTTAAAATAATTACAAAATTACCTGTAAAATAAATCCTAACCTAAGTTACAATAAAACCTAACACTACACTATCATTAAATAAATTAACTACAAGTACCTACAATTATCTACAATTAAATAAACTAAAGTACAAAACCCCCCCACTAAATTACAAAAAATAAAAAACCACTAAATTACAAAAAATAAAAAAATATTACAAGAATTTTAAACTAATTACACCTAATCTAAGCCCCCTAATAAAATAACAAAGCCCCCCAAAATAAAAAAAAATGCCCTACCCTATACTAAATTACAAAAGTTAACAGCTCTATTACCTTACAAGCCCTGAACAGGGCCCTTTGCGGGGCATGCCCCAAAGAAAACAGCTCTTTTGCCTGTAAAAAAAAAACACAATCCCCCCCCCACATTACAACCCACCACCAACATACCCCTACTCTAACCCAAACCCCTCTTAAATAAACCTAACACTACCCCCCTGAAGATCTCCCTACCTTGAGTCGTGTTCACCCAGCCGGGCCGAAGTCTTCATCCGATGGGGCAGAAGAGGACATCCAGACCGGCAGAAGTCTTCATCCAAGCGGGGCAAGAAGAGGTCTTCCATCCATCATACAAGTACCAAAATACAAACAAACACTAAATTACCAAAAATAATAAAATATTACAATAATTTTAAACTAATTACACCTAATCTAAGCCCCCTACTAGCTATTAATATAGCTTCAATATAACTAATAGTTACATTGTAGCTATTTTAGGATTTATATGTATTTTACAGGCAACTTTGTATTTATTTTAACTAGGTACAATAGTTATTAAATAGTTAATAACTATTTAATAACTACCTAGCTAAAATAAATACAAATTTACCTGTAAAATAAATCATAACCTAAGTTACAATTACACCTAACACTACACTATCATTAAATTAACTAAATAAATGAATCCTATATAAAACTAAAGACTTACCTGTAAAATAAACCCTAATATAGCTGCAATATAACTAATAGTTACATTGTAGCTATTTTAGCATTTATATTTATTGTACAGGCAACTTTGTATTCATTTTAACTAGGTTCAATAGCTATTAAATAGATATTGACTATTTAATAGTTACCTAGTTAAAATAATTACAAAATTACCTGTAAAATAAATCCTAACCTAAGTTACAATTAAACCTAACACTACACTATGATTAAATAAATTAACTACAAGTACCTACAATTAAATACAATTAAAAAAACTAAACTAAAGTACAAACCCCCCCCCACTAAATTACAAAAAATAAAAAAATATTGCAAGAATTTTAAACTAATTACACCTAATCTAAGCCCCCTAATAAAATAACAAAGCCCCCCAAAATAAAAAAAATGCCCTAACCTATACTAAATTACAAAAGTTAACAGCTCTATTACCTTACCAGCCCTGAACAGGGCCCTTTGCGGGGCATGCCCCAAAGAAAACAGCTCTTTTGCCTGTAAAAAAAAAACACAATCTCCCCCCCACATTACAACCCACCACCCACATACCCCTACTCTAACCCAAACCCCCCTTAAATAAACCTAACACTACCCCCCTGAAGATCTCCCTACCTTGAGTCATGTTCACCCAGCCGGGCCGAAGTCTTCATCCGATGGGGCAGAAGAGGACATCCAGACCGGCAGAAGTCTTCATCCAAGCGGGGCAAGAAGAGGTCTTCCATCCATCAGAAAAGTACAAAAAAACCAAACAAACACTAAATTAGCAAAAATAATAAAATATTACAATAATTTTAAACTAATTACACCTAATCTAAGCCCCCTACTAGCTATTAATATAGCTACAATATAACTAATAGTTACATTGTAGCTATTTTAGGATTTATATTTATTTTACAGGCAACTTTGTATTTATTTTAACTAGGTACAATAGCTATTAAATAGTTAATAACTATTTAATAACTACCTAGCTAAAATAAATACAAATTTACCTGTAAAATAAACCCTAACCTAAGTTACAATTACACCTAACACTACACTGTCATTAAATTAACTAAATAAATTAATCCTATATAAAACTAAATACTTACCTGTAAAATAAACCCTAATATAGCTACAATATAACTAATAGTTACATTGTAGCTATTTTAGCATTTATATTTATTTTACAGGCAACTTTGTATTTATTTTAACTAGGTACAATAGCTATTAAATAGATATTTACTGTTTAATAGCTACCTAGTTAAAATAATTACAAAATTACCTGTAAAATAAATCCTAACCTAAGTTACTATTAAACCTAACACTACACTATCATTAAATAAATTAACTACAAGTACCTACAATTAAATACAATGAAATAAACTAAACTAAAGTACAAAAAAAACAAACACTAAATTACAAAAAAAAAAAAATTACAAGAATTTTAAACTAATTACACCTAATCTAAGCCCCCTAATAAAATAACAAAGCCCCCCAAAATAAAAAAATGCCCTACCCTATACTAAATTACAAAAGTAATCAGCTCTATTACCTTACCAGCCCTTAAAAGGGCCTTTTGCGGGGGCATGCCCCAAAGAAAACAGCTCTTTTGCCTGTAAAAAAAAACACAATACCCCCCCCCCCCACATTACAACCCACCACCCACATACCCCTACTCTAACCCAAACCCCCCTTAAATAAACCTAACACTACCCCCCTGAAGATCTCTCTACCGTGTCTTCACCCAGCGGGCCGAAGTCTTCATCCGATCGGGCAGAAGAGGACATCCAGACCGGCAGAAGTCTTCATCCAAGCGGGGCAAGAAGAGGTCTTCCATCCATCAGAAGTCTTGATCCAGGCGGCATCTTCTCTGTTCATCCATCGGGAGCGGAGCGGCAGCATCCTGAAGACATCCCACGCAGAGCATCCTCTTCTTTCTTGATCCGACGACTAGGTGACTGTACCTTTAAGTGACGTCATCCAAGATGGCGTCCCTTGAATTCCGATTGGCTGATAGGATTCTATCAGCCAATCGGAATTAAGGTAGGAAAAATCTGATTGGCTGATTCAATCAGCCAATCAGATTCAAGTTCAATCCGATTGGCTGATGGAATCAGCCAATCAGATTGACCTCGCATTCTATTGGCTGTTCCGATCAGCCAATAGAATGCGAGCTCAATCTGATTGGCTGATTGGATCAGCCAATCGGATTGAACTTGAATCTGATTGGCTGATTGAATCAGCCAATCAGATTTTTCCTACCTTAATTCTGATTGGCTGATAGAATCCTATCAGCCAATCGGAATTCAAGGGACGCCATCTTGGATGACGTCACTTAAAGGTACAGTCACCTAGTCGTCGGATCAAGAAAGAAGAGGATGCTCTGCGTGGGATGTCTTCAGGATGCTGCCGCTCCGCTCCCGATGGATGAACAGAGAAGATGCCGCCTGGATCAAGACTTCTGATGGATGGAAGACCTCTTCTTGCCCCGCTTGGATGAAGACTTCTGCCGGTCTGGATGTCCTCTTCTGCCCGATCGGATGAAGACTTCGGCCCGCTGGGTGAAGACACGGTAGAGAGATCTTCAGGGGGGTAGTGTTAGGTTTATTTAAGGGGGGTTTGGGTTAGAGTAGGGGTATGTGGGTGGTGGGTTGTAATGTGGGGGGGGTATTGTGTTTTTTTTTACAGGCAAAAGAGCTGTTTTCTTTGGGGCATGCCCCGCAAAAGGCCCTGTTCAGGGCTGGTAAGGTAATAGAGCTAATTACTTTTGTAATTTAGTATAGGGTAGGGCATTTTTTTTATTTTGGGGGGCTTTGTTATTTTATTAGGGGGCTTAGATTAGGTGTAATTAGTTTAAAATTCTTGTAATTTTTTTTATTTTTTGTAATTTAGTGTTTGTTTTTTTTACTTTAGTTTAGTTTATTTCATTGTATTTAATTGTAGGTACTTGTAGTTAATTTATTTAATGATAGTGTAGTGTTAGGTTTAATAGTAACTTAGGTTAGGATTTATTTTACAGGTAATTTTGTAATTATTTTAACTAGGTAGCTATTAAACAGTAAATATCTATTTAATAGCTATTGTACCTAGTTAAAATAAATACAAAGTTGCCTGTAAAATAAATATAAATGCTAAAATAGCTACAATGTAACTATTAGTTATATTGTAGCTATATTAGGGTTTATTTTACAGGTAAGTATTTAGTTTTATATAGGATTAATTTATTTAGTTAATTTAATGACAGTGTAGTGTTAGGTGTAATTGTAACTTAGGTTAGGGTTTATTTTACAGGTAAATTTGTATTTATTTTAGCTAGGTAGTTATTAAATAGTTATTAACTATTTAATAGCTATTGTACCTAGTTAAAATAAATACAAAGTTGCCTGTAAAATAAATATAAATCCTAAAATAGCTACAATGTAACTATTAGTTATATTGAAGCTATATTAATAGCTAGTCGGGGGCTTAGATTAGGTATAATTAGTTTAAAATTATTGTAATATTTTATTATTTTTGGTAATTTAGTGTTTGTTTGTATTTTGGTACTTGTATGATGGATGGAAGACCTCTTCTTGCCCCGCTTGGATGAAGACTTCTGCCGGTCTGGATGTCCTCTTCTGCCCCATCGGATGAAGACTTCGGCCCGGCTGGGTGAACACGACTCAAGGTAGGGAGATCTTCAGGGGGGTAGTGTTAGGTTTATTTAAGGGGGGTTTGGGTTAGAGTAGGGGTATGTGGGTGGTGGGTTGTAATGTGGGGGGGGGGGGTATTGTGTTTTTTTTTACAGGCAAAAGAGCTGTTTTCTTTGGGGCATGCCCCGCAAAAGGCCCTGTTCAGGGCTGGTAAGGTAATAGAGCTGTTAACTTTTGTAATTTAGTATAGGGTAGGGCATTTTTTTTTATTTTGGGGGGCTTTGTTATTTTATTAGGGGGCTTAGATTAGGTGTAATTAGTTTAAAATTCTTGTAATATTTTTTTATTTTTTGTAATTTAGTGGGGGGGGGTTTGTACTATAGTTCAGTTTTTTTAATTGTATTTAATTGTAGGTACTTGAAGTTAATTTATTTAATGATAGTGTAGTGTTAGGTTTAATTGTAACTTAGGTTAGGATTTATTTTACAGGTAATTTTGTAATTATTTTAACTAGGTAGCTATTAAATAGTCAATATCTATTTAATAGCTATTGAACCTAGTTAAAATAAATACAAAGTTGCCTTTACAATAAATATAAATGCTAAAATAGCTACAATGTAACTATTAGTTATATTGCAGCTATATTAGGGTTTATTTTAGAGGTAAGTCTTTAGTTTTATATAGGATTCATTTATTTAGTTAATTTAATGATAGTGTAGTGTTAGGTGTAATTGTAACTTAGGTTATGATTTATTTTACAGGTAAATTTGTATTTATTTTAGCTAGGTAGTTATTAAATAGTTATTAACTATTTAATAACTATTGTACCTAGTTAAAATAAATACAAAGTTGCCTGTAAAATAAATATAAATCCTAAAATAGCTACAATGTAACTATTAGTTATATTGAAGCTATATTAATAGCTAGTCGGGGGCTTAGATTAGGTGTAATTAGTTTAAAATTATTGTAATATTTTATTATTTTTGGTAATTTAGTGTTTGTTTGTATTTTGGTACTTGTATGATGGATGGAAGACCTCTTCTTGCCCCGCTTGGATGAAGACTTCTGCCGGTCTGGATGTCCTCTTCTGCCCCATCGGATGAAGACTTCGGCCCGGCTGGGTGAACACGACTCAAGGTAGGGAGATCTTCAGGGGGGTAGTGTTAGGTTTATTTAAGGGGGGTTTGGGTTAGAGTAGGGGTATGTGGGTGGTGGGTTGTAATGTGGGGGGGGGGATTGTGTTTTTTTTTTACAGGCAAAAGAGCTGTTTTCTTTGGGGCATGCCCCCAAAGGGCCCTGTTCAGGGCTGGTAAGGTAATAGAGCTGTTAACTTTTGTAATTTAGTATAGGGTAGGGCATTTTTTTTATTTTGGGGGGCTTTGTTATTTTATTAGGGGGCTTAGATTAGGTGTAATTAGTTTAAAATTCTTGTAATATTTTTTTATTTTTTGTAATTTAGTGTTTGTTTTTTTTTGTAATTTAGTGCGGGGTTTTTGTACTTTAGTTTATTTAATTGTAGATAATTGTAGGTACTTGTAGTTAATTTATTTAATGACAGTGTAGTGTTAGGTTTAATTGTAACTTAGGTTAGGATTTATTTTACAGGTAATTTTGTAATTATTTTAACTAGGTAGCTATTAATTAGTCAATAACTATTTAATAGCTTTTGTACCTAGTTAAAATAAATACAAAGTTGCCTGTAAAATAAATATAAATGCTAAAATAGCTACAATGTAACTATTAGTTATATTGCAGCTATCTTAGGGTTTATTTTACAGGTAAGTATTTTGTTTTAAATATGATTCATTTATTTAGTTAATTTAATGATAGTGTAGTGTCAGGTGTAATTGTAACTTAGGTTAGGATTTATTTTACAGGTAAATTTGTATTTATTTTAGCTAGGTAGTTATTAAATAGTTATTAACTATTTAATAACTATTGTACCTAGTTAAAATAAATACAAAGTTGCCTGTAAAATAAAAATAAATCCTAAAATAGCTACAATGTAACTATTAGTTATATTGTAGCTATATTAGGGTTTATTTTACAGGTAAGTCTTTAGTTTTAAATAGGATTCATTTATTTAACTATAGTAAACTTATTTCGTTTTATTTAAATTATATTTAAGTTAGGGGGTGTTAGTGTTAGGGTTAGACTTAGGTTTAGGGGTTAATAACCTTATTATAGTAGCGGCGACGTTGGGGGCGGGAGATTAGGGGTTAATAATTGTAGGTAGGTGGCGGCGATGTTAGGGAGGGCAGATTAGGGGTTAATAAAATGTATTATAGTGTTTGCGAGGCGGGAGTGCGGCGGTTTAGGGGTTAATACATTTATTATAGTGGCGGCGATTTGCGGTCGGCAGATTAGGGGTTAATACTTGTAGTTAGATTGCGGCGACGTTGGGGGGGGCAGATTAGGGGTTAATAACTATAATGTAGGGGTCGGCGGTGTTAGGGACAGCAGATTAGGGGTTAATAGCTATAATGTAGGCGGCGGCGATATCGGGTCGGCAGATTAGGGGTTAATACTTGTAGTTAGATTGCGGCGACGTTGGGGGGGCAGATTAGGGGTTAATAACTATAATGTAGGGGTCGGCGGTGTTAGGGACAGCAGATTAGGGGTTAATAGCTATAATGTAGGCGGCGGCGATATCGGGTCGGCAGATTAGGGGTTAATACTTGTAGTTAGATTGCGGCGACGTTGGGGGGGGGGCAGATTAGGGGTTAATAACTATAATGTAGGGGTCGGCGGTGTTAGGGACAGCAGATTAGGGGTTAATAGCTATAATGTAGGTTGCGGCGATATCCGATCGGCAGATTAGGGGTTAAATAATGTTATTATAGGGTTTGCGATGTGGGGGGGCCTCGGTTTAGTGGTTCATAGGTAGTTTATGGGTGTTAGTGACTTAGTGTACTAAATGAGTGTTAGTGTACTAAAAACATACCGAATTTCGGAACGGAATAGAACCGAATTCAGCCGAATCCGAATAAATCCAAAACGAATTTATTCGGATCCGAATAAATCCAAAACGAATTTATTCAAATTTTGCCGAATCCGATTCGATCCGAAACGAAATTCGAAAAGTCCGAATCGATCCGAACCGAAAACGAACCGAATTTTTTAGCCGTGCACATGTCTATAGAATACTATGGAAAGCAGCTTCTCCCCTCTTCAGCAATAGGGATCCAGGCTACTAAGCGGTCCATCTCTCAGCGAGACTAAGGGTAACCGTAACAAGTACGATCGGGTTGATTGACAGCCCCTGCTGGCGGCAGATGGGCAGCGAGTTTGCAGGGGGCGGCGTAGCACCAGCAGCTCACAAGAGCTGCTGGTGCAATGCTGAATACGGAGAGCGTATTGCTTTCCCATTCAGCGATGTCAGGTCCGACAGATATATGATAAATAGGCCTCAAGGACTTTATGTGCACGGTTTATTTTTACATTGTTTTTTGTTTGTTTTTTCATTTTTATTATATAATTTTGTGAATACACACTGATTGTGTTTGACTTATATATTTTATATTGGAAGTTGGTGAGAAGCATGCATCTTAAAATCAGTGACTTTATAAAAGTCTGATAGATTTGACATTGCAGTTTCAAGGCAGTTACAAGTTTATACTTGGATACTGTGTATAGATGATTTGCTATACTTATACTCAAAAAAAGCTGATTGTTTTATAAAGCCAACATGAACCAATTTAAAATATGTGACTGAGTGATATAAGATGAATTTACAAATGTCTGGTTTTCCCCAAGTCAGCTATTTCAACTGACATTGGTATATTTATTCAAGTAAAATATGCATTTTTGTGGATAGACCCCATAGATTATCTAAAGGATTGTTGGACACTTTTTTCTTAAAATGTTTAGAACACACTTATGTGTCTCTCTTCTCTGAAATAAAAAGTCTTAACCTTTGGTAATCATCTAGTTCATAAACTTTTTTAACTTCAAAATATCATTCACATGGAAGGTCAGAATTACCAAAAGTAATGTAGAACTCCCAACTGTTCCTATTTGAGAGGGATAGTCCCTATATCTGATCTCTATACAGCTGTCCACTTGAGACAGCTGTATGTCCCTATTTGCAGAATTTCCCTTAGCCCCGTCCAGACCTGCCCAAAAACTGTGCAGATTCACCCACCAACCAACCAGAGACACTATCCACCAGTGACCCTGCCCCCCTCCCAACATGGCCCTGCCCACAAAATTACAATGGCCCTAATACCTAGCCACAAATGTTGGGCTCTATGAAATTGCATTTGTTGTTGCATATTCTCTATAACTATGAAACAACCAGGTTCATTTTGTTATGTGCATTAACGCAACAGTTGACAGTTTTATTGGTGGTGAAGTTCTACTAAACAGAAAAAAAATATGGCCCCAACAATGCCTGTTGCATGCATGCAGATATTCTTCCAGAAATGTATTGATACATAGAATCACTCTAGTTGTAAGGCAAAGAAAGACCATTACAAAATGTATATGTCCATTACAATTCTAGTATTTATGTAATTTTAAAGGACCACAATTTTCCAGTTCCGTGAACACCATCATTTTTTTTTAAAAATATGACATATTGGAAAATAGTAGGCTCAATTGTTTTAGATGTGGAAGGATTTTTCAAACTTGCCCTAAGCAAAGGTTTATAAGTGGCTTTAATATATATTTAAATAATTTCTCTAATATTCCTTATTTTAAAATGTAAAATGTTTTGCATTCTATTAAATACTTCCAACTAGTATAACAAAAAAATACAGTTATTACGTACTTACTGAAATAATGGTTGATGAAACTTATATGCAATAATTCTACTAAAGTTCATGTATGCTAATGAAATAATATATTGAGAAATATAGTTAAGTGAACAGTACAAATCTAATCATATAAATGCTGATTTAAAAATAAAACTGTATCAAATAAGCAAGCAATCTAAAACCCTCCAATTCCCGTATTGGTTTATGAATTAATTCATGAAACAAGCCCTTTTAGCATCCTTGCGTGCTTAAGAAGACGTTGCAAATGTATATTTAACCAAGTTTGTCTACATGTTTTGAAAAAGACGTATTAATTAACACATTCCATTATAGCTGTAATGGCTTAATTTAAACCACATACAAAGAGTAATATGTTCTCATTTATAATACTTCAAAGATGGACAAGAGCTCCAGACAGGGAACCTGTCCAACCACATTTGGAGCACAGCAGCATTCTCTGCCGGAAGGTATGATTGCCCAAGCAATTGTTTGTGCATCCCTGTCTTGCATAGCCAATTGTGAGAGAGCAGGGCTTTTCATGCATCCTGTACAAATGAGTCTGGGAAGTCAACAACCTCTGAGATGGTGAAGAGGTTAAGAACCAGCAGCTTAAAGAAATTGATTGGTTAAGAAGATTTGTTAAGTCCAAAAGTTTGGCAACAATAATGTTAAAAGGTGGTTGGTTATTTTAGGTTTTTTTGGCAGAAAAAAAAACCAGAGGAAGAGAAATGTAATATTATGGTATTTTAATCACAATAATTGCCTATGTTTTTTTTTGTTTGTTTTTTGTTTTTTAATAATCATATATGCTCATGTACAAATGCAAATATCCACTGAACTAAAATCTAGCACATTCATAGTTTGTTTTTCTTACTAATAGCAGAATTGTATCATTAATCACTCATTTGTAATTGACCAGAACTTTTTGTTAATTTGTCAAGTCATGCCCACAGATATAGTTCACAAATATCCAAGGTAAAGTTTCAGATAGTTGATTTAGCTTTGAAAACTAGTTACTGAGGAATATGAGCTTTCAAACTTATTTCTCAACTAAAACAAAAGAAAATATATTATAATTGCTTTATATACTTTTAGATCATGGTAACAGTGCCATCTTGCAGCACAGGACACTTGATGGTTATGAAACTCTCATGTTTGTTAATTAACTTAGTTATGTTCAATCAATTATAAATTGACACAAAAAAGTGAGAGCACACAATGATATTTACAGTTAGATAACAAAGAAGGAAGATTCCTGATCCCAGAAGGACTAACATGAGCTGACTCCAAAACCTACATGATTGCATAGAAAGTGCTCCACAAATGTAAAAAACTAAATTTATGCTTACCTGATAAATTTATTTCTCTTGTGATGTATGCAGTCCACGGATTCATCCATTACTTGTGGGATATTCTCCTTCCCAACTGGATGCTGCAAGAGGATCACCCACAGCAGAGCTGTCTATATAGCTCCTCCCCTAACTGCCACTTCCCAGTCATTCGACCGAAGACAAGCAAGAGAAAGGAGAAACTATAGGGTGCAGTGGTGACTGTAGTTTAAAAATAAAAAACACCTGCCTTAAAATGACAGGGCGGGCCGTGGACTGGATACACAACAAGAGAAATAAATTTATCAGGTAAGCATAAATTTTGTTTTCTCTTGTAAGGTCTATCCAGTCCACGGATTCATCCATTACTTGTGGGATACCAATACCAAAGCTATAGGACACGGATGAAGGGAGGGACAAGGCAGGCGCTTAAACGGAAGGCACCACTGCCTGTAAGACCTTTCTCCCAAAAATAGCCTCCGAAGAAGCAAAAGTATCAAATTTGTAGAATTTAGACCAAGTCGCCTCCTTACAAATCTGTTCAACAGAAGTAGACAGAGCAGAAATCTGTCCCTTTAAGGAACTAGCTGACAATCCCTTCTCCAATCCTTCTTGGAGAAAAAATAATATCCTGGGAATCCTGACATTACTCCATGAGTAACTCTTGGATTCACACCAATGAAGATATTTACACCATATCTCATGATAGATTTTCCTGGTGACAGGCTTTCGTGCCTGAATTAAGGTATCAATGACCGACTCGGAAAAACCACGCTTTGATAAAATCAAGCGTTCAATCTCCAAGCAGTCAGACGCAGAGAAATTAGATTTGGATGTTTGAAGGGACCTTGAAGTAGAAGGTCCTGCCTCAGCGGCAGAGTCCATGGTGGAAAGGATGTCATGTCCACCAGATCTGCATACCAAGTCCTGCGTGGCCACACAGGAGCTATCAAAATCACCGAAGCTCTCTCCTGCTTGATCTTGGCAATCAGACGAGGGAGCAGAGGAAATGGTGGAAACACATAATCCAGGCTGAAGGACCAGGCCGCTGCTAGAGCATCTATCAGCGCTGCCTGCGGATCCCTTGACCTGGACCCATAATAAGGAAGTTTGGCGTTCTGACGAGACGCCATGAGATCCAGTTCTGGTTTGCCCCATAGTTGAATCAGCTGGGCAAATACCTCCGGATGGAGCTCCCACTCCCCCGGATGAAAAGTCTGCCGACTTAGAAAATCCGCCTCCCAGTTCTCTACTCCTGGGATATGGATAGCTGAGAGATGGCAAGAGTGAACCTCTGCCCATAAAATTATCTTTGAAACCTCCAACATTGCCAGGGGGCTCTTTGTTCCCTTCTGATGGTTGATATAGGCTACAGTCATGATGTTGTCTGACTGAAATCTGATGAACCTGACCGCAGCTAGCTGAGGCCAAGCCTGAAGAGCATTGAATATCGCTCTTAGTTCCAGAATGTTTATCGGAAGGAGTGCCTCCTCCTGAGTCCATGAGCCCTGAGCCTTCAGGGAGTTCATGACTGCACCCCAGCCCAGAAGGCTGGCATCTGTCGTTACTATAGTCCAATCTGGCCTGCGGAAGCTCATCCTCTTGGACAGATGGACCCAAGATAGCCACCAGAGAAGAGAATCCCTGGTTTCTTGATCCAGATTTAGTAGAGGGGACAAATCTGTGTAATCCCCATTCCACTGACTGAGCATGCAAAGTTGCAGTGGTCTGAGATGTAGGCGGGCAAACGGTATTATGTCCATTGCCGCTACCATTAAACCGATTACTTCCATACACTGAGCCACTGAAGGACGAGAAGTGGAATAAAGAACACGGCAAGAGTCTAGAAGTTTTGACAATCTGGCCTTCGTTAGGTAAATCTTCATTTCTACCGAATCTATCAGAGTCCCTAGGAATGAAACTTTTGTTAGAGGTGATAGAGAACTCTTTTCTTCGTTCCCCTTCCACCCATGGGACCTCAAATGCCAGAACAATGTCCGTATGGGACGTGGCGATTTGAGAAGTCGACGCCTGTATCAGAATGTCGTCTAAGTAAGGGGCTACTGCTATACCCTGCGGCCTTAGGACGGCTAGGAGGGACCCTAGAACCTTTGTAAAGATTCTTGGTGCCTTGGCCAACCCAAAGGGAAGAGCCACAAACTGGTAGTGCCTGTCTAGAAAGGCAAATCTGAGAAAATGATGATGATTTTGTGTATCGGGATGTGAAGATAAGCATCCTTTAAGTCTACGGTAGTCATATATTGACCCTCCTGGATCATAGGAAGGATGGTTCGAATAGTCTCCATCTTGAAAGATGGGACTCTGAGAAATTTGTTTAAGATCTTGAGATCTAAGATTGGTCTGAATGTTCCCTCTTTCTTGGGAACTACAAACATATTTGAATAGAAACCCTGTCCCTGTTCCTCCTGTGGAACTGGGTGGATCACTCCCATAACTAGGAGGTCTTGAACACAATGTAAGAATGCCTCTCTCTTTATCTGGTTTGCAGATAAATGTGAGTGTAAGGATTCCATTCCTGGTTTTCCTTGCTACAGCAGCTCACCTACACACACCTGTATTTAAGTCATGTCTCCGCCCCAAACAAGTGCTTAGTTATTGTGTTCAGTACAGCTAAGCTGTTTGCTCTATTCTTAAAAGAGAACCTTTTGCTCATATAAATTGATAACCGATTATAACCAAACATTTGGATTACAAATACAACTTCTATCTGGATTATTACTGTTCTGCTTCTTCGTATATAGCCTGGGTTGCTATATTTCTACAAACTTGCCTAATTGTTCACTCAGTATCCATTCAGTTTCACTGCCTGCTAGCTGCAGTACTTCTGCCATCTAACCTGAGGATATCCACTCTGCAAGTTACTTTCAACCTGGGAAATATCGGAACTTTCACCGCAACTACTAAGTGAGTTAATTTCCATCTTACGCTCATCTTACACAGTTTTGCTTATTTATCTGCATACCTGCAACTATCTTTGAAACCGGAGAGAAGTTACTGGAAATACCGGCTCCGTTACAGCTCTACGCTACTAGTGTGACGTCACCGAAAGGGAATTCCCCTGCTATCAGTCACGCCTCTACCTGCGGTTTCAAGTTACACTGCTCCTCTCGCAAGTTACACTGTAGCCTGTCAGCAGCTGCTCTTCACAAGACGTTACAGACAAACACAGGATTATTCAGTGAGAGTTCGATACCATTTGTTTGCCTATTACAGTGGGACTTAAACGAATAATATCTCTAACGAATAGTTCTTGCTATACTCATTTATTACTTTATCCCTGGATTTGACCAACGAGTCATTTTGATAAAATCTCACTCTGGAAAAACACAGCCTATGCTAATACAATAGTCTGTTGATTAGAGTGATACATATATAAGTAACAGATTCGGCAGTTGCGATCCTGCTTAAGAAAATCATAACAGAATCTTACAGAATAACTAAGCCACATTATGGATCCAGCCGAACTCCCTCAAATTGTGTACAACTTGTCCCAAAGAGTAGACCAACTCAGTCAGGGACTAAGAGAGTTACAACTGGAGAATGAGACTCTTAGAAAAGTTATAAAAGACAGTATCACTTCAAAACAAACATCTTTAGAGACATCTCCTGAACCTTTCGTGGCTCCACCTGATTTCTTCCATGGAGACAGAAACCAATATCGTCATTTTAAAAATGCTTGCCTCCTCAACTTCAGTCTTAAACCCAAAACCTATCCCAATGATAGGGTAAAAGTTCTTACTATGATTAGTTACCTAAGGGGAGAACCACGAATATGGGCTGACACTCTTTTTGAGAGTAACAATCCGGTTCTGTCATCTTTCTCATCATTTCTTGACGTTATGGATGAACTTTATAACGATACCAACCTGCAGTTGACTGCTGAGAGTAAAATGAGGAAATTAAAACAAGGTTCTAGACCCGTGGAACAATACATAACAGAGTTCAAACAATATGCAATCGACTCTCAATGGAATGCCATAGCCCTCAGAAATCAATACCGGCTTGGTCTCTCTGATGCTGTCAAGGACGAATTAGCAAGAACCGAGTTACCAGACTCCCTTGAATCTCTTATGAGACTAAGTAGCCAAATCGACAGAAGATTGAGAGAGAGAAGATCAGAAAGGCCAAACTATGATCAGGGGTATAAAAAGCTCTCCACTCCTGGCATGCCTATTCGCAGGCCTAACAGTCCTAGTTCTGGTGGAGCTGAAGCCATGGACATTAACATCTTCAGGGGTCCCATTTCTCCAGAGGAACGGATAAGAAGGAAGACCAGGGGCCTGTGTATGTACTGTGGTGCTGCTTCCCATAGTGTCAAGGATTGCCCTGTTATACCTCAGAAAAAGAACAGTAAGTGCCACACTGACTTTATCTCTCAGATAGTACGTAACAAACCTCTTCACTGTTCTCTACTTTTGTCATTACAGTGGGCAAGTAAGCAGATGAACATCCCAGCCATCGTGGACACTGGAGCTCAGGGGAACTACATCGACAGCTCTCTAGTATCTGAAAATAAAATACCTCTGATAAAAAAATTGTCTCCAATTTCACTTCGTGTTGTTGATGGCTCAGAGATTGCCTCTGGACCTATTACACACCACACTATCCCACTCTCGGTTACTACCCTGAAAAATCACCATGAACATCTCTCTTTTGATGTGATTACATCCCCTCTATTTCCAATAGTTCTGGGTTTATCTTGGCTGCAACTACACGAACCCCAGATCTCTTGGAAATCTCTTCAAATACAGTTGAATTCAAAGTATTGCCAACAAACATGTGTTAGACAGTCTTTACTTTCTATAAACCCTACAAGTGAGTCTGTTATTCCCAGTGAATATACTCATTTCTCGGAGGTCTTTAGTAAAAAGGAGGCTGAAACACTTCCCCCTCATCGACCTTATGACTGTCCTATAGAATTAAAACCTGGAACATCCCCACCTATTGGGCATTTATATCCACTATGTCAATCCGAGTTAGACTACCTTAAAACTTATTTGGATGAGAACTTGAAGAAAGGTTTTATTAGGCCATCTGTCTCTCCTGCAGGTGCTGGGATGTTTTTTGTCTGTAACAAGGATCAGTCCTTACGTCCTATCATCGATTTCAGACAACTAAACAAGATCACCATTAAAAACCGATATCCACTCCCACTCATTCCAGAGCTCATTGAGAGATTACGACATGCTACTATATACACTAAACTGGATCTAAGGGGAGCATATAATTTGGTACGCATCAGAGAGGGTGATGAATGGCTCACTGCCTTCAGAACCAGATATGGGCTTTACGAATACTTGGTTATGCCTTTCGGCCTCACCAACGCACCTGCTACTTTCCAGTTTTTTGTAAATGATATCTTCCATGATCTACTCGATATCTGTGTCATAGTTTACCTAGATGACATCTTAATTTATTCCTCTAATACAACTGACCACATAAAACATGTTAGTTGGGTTCTGTCAAGACTTCAGGTCCACCGTCTTTATGCCAAATTGGAAAAATGTATTTTTCACACTAGGACTATAGATTTCCTAGGTTATTCCATCAGCCCCGAGGGCATTCAGATGCAAGAAGGCAAAGTTGATGCAGTAAAATCTTGGCCTACTCCTCTCACTAGAAAGGACCTTCAAAAATTCCTAGGATTCAGCAATTATTATAGGAAATTCATCCGCAACTTTTCTAGAATTTCCAAGCCACTTACTAACCTTACCAGTCCTAATTCTACCTTCCGTTGGACAAAAGAAGCTGATGTTGCTTTCAGTTTTCTAAAGCAAGCTTTTTCCTCCACTCCTATTCTAAAGTACCCTGATCCAGAACTTCAGTACGTTCTAGAAGTCGATTCTTCTGACTATGCACTTGGTGCAGTCCTCTCACAACGCAAAACGATTAAAGACCCTCTATTCCCTATTGGGTTCTATTCCAAGATTATGTCTACAGCAGAGATGAATTACTCCATTGGAGATAAAGAATTATTGGCTATTAAAAGAGCACTGGAATTTTGGAGACACCTTTTGGAAAGTACCTCCAGTCCTATCATTATTTATACTGACCACAGAAACCTTGAATTCCTACAAAACAACAAAACGTTATCTGCCAGACAGGTTAGATGGAGTCTCTTTTTTAGTCGTTTTGATTTTCAAATCATGTACAGACCAGGATCAAAGAACGGAAAAGCTGATGCCCTGTCTCGTAGAGACCAAAGACCCATTCAACAAGTGGCACCTAGCTGTATTTTGCCACCCTCAAGATTCCTCGCTTTACTTCCAATCTCAGTTCAAGACTATGAAGCTGCCTTTTGTTCTGACAAACATACACCATTGAACTCTTTGGTTAAGAAAGATGGCTTTTATTACCATGGCTCTAATTTATATATTCCAGGAAAACTTAGAGCACAGATTATTAAGGAACACCATGACCCTCCATTACTAGGTCATGCAGGAATCAGACGCACCAAAGAGCTCATAACCAGAAAGTATTGGTGGCCATCTATGGAAAGAACTATCAAAGAATACCTTCAGCAATGTAACAGTTTCCAAACCTGAGAGACAACCTCCATACGGTCATCTTTTGCCTTTGGAAGTCCCCACTTCACCTTGGGCTCATTTAGGTATGGATTTCATAGTAGACTTACCACCAAGTTCTGGACTCACAACCATTCTAGTGGTAACAGATCACTTCACTAAAATGGCTCATTTTATTCCTTACCATAAGTTGCCTACTTCTGCAGAAACAGCCCATTTGTTCTTAAACCACGTAGTACGTTATCATGGCTTACCAACTGTTATAACCACTGACAGAGGTAGTCAGTTCACTTCAAAGTTCTGGAAAGCACTCACTAAATCTCTCCAAATAGAACAACGTTTGAGTACAGCCTTTCACCCTCAGACGAACGGACAAACTGAAAGGCTAAATCAATGGCTCGAACAATATCTACGTTGTTACTGTTCTTACCATCAAAATAAATGGTCATTCTTCCTTGCTATGGCCAAGTTTTCATACAATAACACTATCAATAGTACCACCAAATACTCTCCTTTTTTTGCATCTTTTGGATTTAACCCTAGATTTAGCATTCAACATTCCTTCTCAGAAGATACACCTTCTGTTGATGAATTAATACAACGGTTAGCCGAAAACTTCCAACATATACGCACCAATATACAGCTAGCACAAGCTTCCCAGAAAAAATACTATGATCTACGACGAAGACCCGCTCCAAAGTATGTTATAGGAGATTTCGTATGGTTATCTACAAAGAACATCAAATTACATCTTCCCAAGAAAAAGTTGGCCAGTCTATTCATCGGACCGTTCAAAATTACATGTATCATAAATAAGAATGCTGTTACTTTGGACCTGCCCGATTCATTAGGAATCCACCCCACATTCCACGTCTCATTACTCAAACCTTATGTTGGCCCGGTCCCTTTTATACCCCTTCTTCCTCCTGATCCTGTAAGCCTGGACAGTAATGTCTATGAAGTGCAAGATCTTCTGGATTCAAGATATTCTAATGGAGTACTTCAGTATCTTGTCAGATGGAAAGGTTTTTCTGCAGATGAGGACTCCTGGGAACCTCACAATCACATAAATGCTACAAGGTTGGTTGCACGTTTCCATAGACGTTTCCCACAGAGACCTAAACATGCAGCCGTGGTCGGCTTCCTTGAAGGGGGGGTACTGTAAGGATTCCATTCCTGGTTTTCCTTGCTACAGCAGCTCACCTACACACACCTGTATTTAAGTCATGTCTCCACCCCAAACAAGTGCTTAGTTATTGTGTTCAGTACAGCTAAGCTGTTTGCTCTATTCTTAAAAGAGAACCTTTTGCTCATATAAATTGATAACCGATTATAACAAACATTTGGATTACAAATACAACTTCTATCTGGATTATTACTGTTCTGCTTCTTCGTATATAGCCTGGGTTGCTATATTTCTACAAACTTGCCTAATTGTTCACTCAGTATCCATTCAGTTTCACTGCCTGCTAGCTGCAGTACTTCTGCCATCTAACCTGAGGATATCCACTCTGCAAGTTACTTTCAACCTGGGAAATATCGGAACTTTCACCGCAACTACTAAGTGAGTTAATTTCCATCTTACGCTCATCTTACACAGTTTTGCTTATTTATCTGCATACCTGCAACTATCTTTGAAACCGGAGAGAAGTTACTGGAAATACCGTCTCCGTTACAGCTCTACGCTACTAGTGTGACGTCACCGAAAGGGAATTCCCCTGCTATCAGTCACGCCTCTACCTGCGGTTTCAAGTTACACTGCTCCTCTCGCAAGTTACACTGTAGCCTGTCAGAAGCTGCTCTTCACAAGACGTTACAGACAAACACAGGATTATTCAGTGAGAGTTCGATACCATTTGTTTGCCTATTACAGTGGGACTTAAACGAATAATATCTCTAACGAATAGTTCTTGCTATACTCATTTATTACTTTATCCCTGGATTTGACCAACGAGTCATTTTGATAAAATCTCACTCTGGAAAAACACAGCCTATGCTAATACAATAGTCTGTTGATTAGAGTGATACATTTATAAGTAACAGATTCGGCAGTTGCGATCCTGCTTAAGAAAATCATAACAGAATCTTACAGTGAGAGATGAAATCTCCCTTTTGGGGGAGAGGTATTGAATTCCAGAAGATAACCCTTGGACACAATTTCCAATGCCCAGGGATCCTGGACATCTCTTCCCCAAGCCTGGGCGAAGAGAGAGAGAGTGCCCCCTACTAGATCCATTTCCGGATCGGGGGCTGCTTCTTCATGCTGTCTTAGAGGCAGAAGCAGGCTTTTTGGCCTGTTTCCCATTGTTCCAAGCCTGCTTAGGTCTCCAGACCGGCTTAGACTGGGCAAAAGTTCCCTCTTGTTTTGTGTTAGAGGAAGTTGAAGCTGCGCCACTCTTGAAGTTTCGAAAGGGACGAAAACTAGACTGTTTGGTCCTTAATTTGTTGGACCTATCTTGAGGAAGGGCGTGACCTTTTCCTCCAGTGATGTCAGAAATGATCTCCTTCAGTCCAGGCCAGAATAGGGTCTGTCCTTTGAAGGGAATGTTGAGAAGTTTAGACTTTGAAGTCACGTCAGCTGACCAGGATTTAAACCATAGCGCCCTACGCGCCTGAATAGCAAAACATGAATTTTTAGCCGTTAGCTTGGTTAAATGAACAACGGCATCAGAAACAAAGGAATTGGCTAGCTTAAGAGCCTTAAGCTTGTCAATAATATCTTCCAACGGGGTTTAAACCTGTAGAGCCTCCTCTAGAGACTCAAACCAGAAAGCCGCAGCAGCAGTGACTGGGGCAATGCATGCAAGAGGCTGGAGAATAAAACCTTGTTGAATAAAAATTTTCTTAAGGTAACCCTCTAATTTTTTATCCATTGGATCTAGAAAAGCACAACTGTCTTCGACAGGGATAGTGGTACGCTTAGCTAGAGTAGAAACTGCTCCCTCCACCTTAGGGACCATCTGCCATAAGTCCCGTGTAGCAGCGTTTATAGGAAACATCTTTTTAAAAACAGGAGGGGGAGAGAACGGTACACCTGGTCTATCCCATTCCTTAGTAATAATTTCAGAAAACCTCTTAGGGATTGGAAAAACATCAGTATAAGTAGGTACTGCATAGTATTTATCCAATCTACATAATTTCTCTGGGACTACAATAGTGTCACAGTCGTCCAGAGTTGCTAAGACCTCCCTGAGCAATATGCGGAGGTGCTCAAGCTTAAATTTAAATGTAGACATATCAGAATCAGATTGAAGTATCTTCCCTGAATCAGAAAAATCACCCACAGATTGAAGCTCCCCGGCTTCAGCTTCAGTACATTGTGAGGGTGTATCAGACATAGCCACTAAAGCGTCAGAGAGCTCTGTATTTATTCTAGTCCCAGAGCTGTCTCGCTTTCCTTGCAATCCTGGCAGTTTAGATAATACCTCTGTAAGGGTATGATTCATAACTGCCGCCATGTCTTGCAAGGTATACGCAAGGGGCACGCTAGATGTACTTGGCATCCCCTGAGCGGGATTTATAGGTTCTGACACGTGGGGAGAGTTAGTCGGCATAACTTCCTCCTTGTCAATTTCTTCTGGTGATAAATTTTTTAAAGCCAGAATATGGTCTTTGTAATCTATAGTAAAATCAGTGCATTTGGTACACATTCTAAGAGGGGGTTCCACAATGGCTTCTAAACATAATGAACAATGAGTTTCCTCTATGACAGACATGTTTAAACAGACTAGTAATGAGACCAGCAAGCTTGGAAAACACTTTAATAACTGTGAACAAGCAAAAAATAAAAACGGTACTGTGCCATTAAAGGGCCACTGTAAGTAAATATTTTCTATGCCTGTTACTAACTAACTATCCCATATACGCTTTTTATCAATAGCATTTAATTAACATATCTCTACCGTATATCAGAAATCTTGTCTGCAAATTTAATTGTTTTCCAAACCCACTCCGTGGGTATCCTTTGCTCTGTACCAATCCGTTTACAATACCTAGGTTTCAAAATGGCGCTTTAAACACAAAGTTATTGGTTTAAGTATTTTGAACATGCAGTGCTGAAAATAGTGGGCAGGATAACGTGACATCACCGCCGAATAAAAGATATAACTTTTAGAACGTTATGAAACTTCGTTTTGGAGAAAATATAGGTCAGTAGGTTTTAATTAATGTTTATTAACTTTAATATGTTAGTTGCTTAGCTTAAAAATTATAACAGAAAGTAATCCTTTAAGAGAAAAAAACAATCACAGAAATTGCAAAACAGTGAAAAAAGCAGTACATTTTACGAAATTTTTACAGTGGCCAACCCGAAGGGAAGAGCCACAAACTGGTAGTGCCTGTCTAGAAAGGCAAACCTGAGAAAATGATGATGATCTTTGTGTATCGGGATGTGAAGATAAGCATCCTTTAAGTCTACGGTAGTCATATATTGACTCTCCTGGATCATAGGAAGGATGGTTCGAATAGTCTCCATCTTGAAAGATGGGACTCTGAGAAATTTGTTTAAGATCTTGAGATCTAAGATTGGTCTGAATGTTCCCTCTTTCTTGGAAATACAAACATGTTTGAATAGAAGCCCTGTCCCTGTTCCTCCTGCGGAACTGGGTGGATCACTCCCATAACTAGGAGGTCTTGAACACAATGTAAGAATGCCTCTCTCTTTATCTGGTTTGCAGATAAATGTGAGAGATGAAATCTCCCTTTTGGGGGAGAGGTTTTGAATTCCAGAAGATAACCCTTGGACACAATTTCCAATGCCCAGGGATCCTGGACATCTCTTCCCCAAGCCTGGGCGAAGAGAGAAAGTCTGCCCCCTACTAGATCCATTTCCGGATCGGGGGCTGCTCCTTCATGCTGTCTTAGAGGCAGCAGCAGGCTTTTTGGCCTGTTTCCCATTGTTCCAAGCCTGGTTAGGTCTCCAGACCGGCTTAGACTGGGCAAAAGTTCCCTCTTGTTTTGTGTTAGAGGAAGTTGAAGCTGCGCCACTCTTGAAGTTTCGAAAGGGCCAAACACTAGACTGTTTGGTCCTTAATTTGTTGGACCTATCTTGAGGAAGGGCATGACCTTTTCCTCCAGTGATGTCAGAAATGATATCCTTCAGTCCAGGCCCGAATAGGGTCTGTCCTTTGAAGGGAATGTTGAGAAGTTTAGACTTTGAAGTCACGTCAGCTGACCAGGATTTAAGCCATAGTGCCCTACGCGCCTGAATAGCAAAACCTGAATTTTTAGCCGTTAGCTTGGTTAAATGAACAACGGCATCAGAAACAAAGGAATTGGCTAGCTTAAGAGCATTAATCTTGTCAATAATATCTTCCAACGGGGTTTCAACCTGTAGAGCTTCCTCTAGAGACTCAAACCAGAAAGCCGCAGCAGCAGTGACTGGGGCAATGCATGCAAGAGGCTGGAGAATAAAACCTTGTTGAATAAAAATTTTCTTAAGGTAACCCTCTAATTTTTTATCCATTGGATCTAGAAAAGCACAACTGTCTTCGACAGGGATAGTGGTACGCTTAGCTAGAGTAGAAACTGCTCCCTCCACCTTAGGGACCGTCTGCCATAAGTCCCGTGTAGCAGCGTTTATAGGAAACATTTTTTTAAAAACAGGAGGGGGAGAGAACGGTACACCTGGTCTATCCCATTCCTTAGTAATAATTTCAGAAAACCTCTTAGGGATTGGAAAAACATCAGTATAAGTAGGTACTGCATAGTATTTATCCAATCTACATAATTTCTCTGGGACTACAATAGTGTCACAGTCGTCCAGAGTTGCTAAGACCTCCCTGAGCAATATGCGGAGGTGCTCAAGCTTAAATTTAAATGTAGACATATCAGAATCAGGTTGAAGTATCTTCCCTGAATCAGAAAAATCACCCACAGATTGAAGCTCCCCGGCTTCAGCTTCAAGTTAAGTGAACTTAGCACTGTTGTAGACAAACCTTTACTCTTAATTTTTCAAGACTCATTATCCTCAGGCATGGTACCCCAGGATTGGCGTAAAGCTGATGTGGTGCCACTCTTCAAAAAGGGAAGCAGGGATGATCCAGGAAGCTATAGACCAGTTAGTCTGACATCAATAGTGGGGAAGATATTTGAAGGGATTATAAGGGATTATATTGATGAGCATATTCGTGTAAACAAGATTATGAGTTCTAATCAGTATGGCTTTAGGAGAAATAGATCATGTCAAACTAATCTAATTAGATTCTACGAGGAAGTAAGTAAAAATATAGATAAAGGGGAATCAGTTGATGTGATATACTTAGATTTTGCAAAGGCATTTGATACAGTGCCACATGAGAGATTAATGCACAAAATTAAGGGACTGGGAATAGCTGAAAATGTTAGCTCATGGATAAATAACTGGATAAAAGATAGGGAGCAACGAGTAGCAGTAAATGGATCATACTCAGATTGGACAAAGGTAATCAGTGGCGTCCCCCAGGGATCAGTACTGGGCCCTGTTCTTTTTAATATTTTTATAAATGACTTGGAGCAAGGATTAAATAGCGACATCTCTATTTTTGCAGATGATACTAAGTTAAGTAAGGTCATTAGGTCAGAGCAGGATGAACTCTCTTTGCAAAGGGATTTGCTAAAATTAGAACTATGGGCAAGTGAATGGAAAATGAGATTTAATACGGAAAAATGTAAGGTTCTACATTTTGGAAGTAAAAATAAGCAGGCTATGTATTTTTTAAATGGGACAAGACTTAGCCAAACACAGGAGGAAAGGGATTTGGGAGTAGTAATAGATAACAAGCTAAAGATGAGTGCACAATGCAGGGCAGCGGCTTCAAAGGCTAATAAGATACTAGCATGTATTAAAAGAGGCATTGATTCAAGGGAGGAAAGCATAATTCTGTCATTATATAAAGCCCTGGTAAGACCTCACCTTGAGTTTGGAGTGCAGTTCTGGGGACCGATTGCTAAAAAAGATATTGCAGAACTAGAAAAAGTTCAGAGAAGGGCAACAAAGCTAATAAGGGGATTGGAGAAATTAACCTATGAGGAGAGGCTAGCCAAACTGGGTCTGTTCTCTTTAGAAAAAAGGCGCTTGAGAGGTGACATGATTACTTTATATAAATATATTTAAGGCCCATATACAGAGATGGCAGAAGCTCTTTTTATTCCAAGAAAATTGGTTCTGACAAGAGGTCATAATTTAAGGTTGGAGGAAAGGAGATTTAATCTCCTGCAACGGAAACGTTTTTTCACTGTAAGAGCAATAAAATTGTGGAACTCATTACCAAAGGAGGTAGTGAATGCCAATACCATAGATACATTTAAAAATAGTCTGGATAAATTTCTGTATATAAACAAAATTCATGGATATTATTGCTAGTATTAAATGGGTCACATTTTAATGGGGTTATTTAAGCTTAACTGGAGCTTTTTGTAAGTATTTTAGATTTGTATAGGTTGAACTCGATGGACTCCAGTCTTTTTTCAACCTTATCTACTATGTTACTATGTTACTATGTTACTATGTTACTATGTTCAGTACATTGTGAGGGTGTATCAGACATAGCCACTAAAGCGTCAGAGAGCTCTGTATTTATTCTAGTCCCAGAGCTGTCTCGCTTTCCTTGCAATCCTGGCAGTTTAGATAATACCTCTGTAAGGGTATGATTCATAACTGCCGCCATGTCTTGCAAGGTATACGCAAGGGGCGCACTAGATGTACTTGGCGTCCCCTGAGTGGGATTTATAGGTTCTGACACGTGGGGAGAGTTAGTCGGCATAACTTCCTCCTTGTCAATTTCTTCTGGTGATAAATTTTTTAAAGCCAGAATATGGTCTTTGTAATCTATAGTAAAATCAGTGCATTTGGTACACATTCTAAGAGGGGTTCCACAATGGCTTCTAAACATAAAGAACAATGAGTTTCCTCTATGTCAGACATGTTTAAACAGACTAGTAATGAGACCAGCAAGCTTGGAAAACACTTTAATAACTGTGAACAAGCAAAAAATAAAAACGGTACTGTGCCTCTAAGAGAAAAAAACAATCACAGAAACTGCAAAACAGTGAAAAAAGCAGTACATTTTAGTACATTTTTACAGTGGCCAACCCGAAGTGAAGAGCCACAAACTGGTAGTGCCTGTCTAGAAAGGTAAACCTGAGAAAATGATGATGATCTTTGTGTATCAGGATGTGAAGATAAGCATCCTTTAAGTCTACGGTAGTCATATATTGACCCTCCTGGATCATAGGAAGGATGGTTCGAATAGTCTCCATCTTGAAAGATGGGACTCTGAGAAATTTGTTTAAGATCTTGAGATCTAAGATTGGTCTGAATGTTCCCTCTTTCTTGGGAACTACAAACATATTTGAATAGAAGCCCTGTCCCTGTTCCTCCTGCGGAACTGGGTGGATCACTCCCATAACTAGGAGGTCTTGAACACAATGTAAGAATGCCTCTCTCTTTATCTGGTTTGCAGATAAATGTGAGAGATGAAATCTCCCTTTTGGGGGGTAGAGGTTTTGAATTCCAGAAGATAACCCTTGGACACAATTTCCAATGCCCAGGGATCCTGGACATCTCTTCCCCAAGCCTGGGCAAAGAGAGAATCTGCCCCCTACTAGATCCATTTCCGGATCGGGGGCTGCTCCTTCATGCTGTCTTAGAGGCAGCAACAGGCTTTTTGGCCTGTTTCCCATTGTTCCAAGCCTGGTTAGGTCTCCAGACCGGCTTAGACTGGGCAAAAGTTCCCTCTTGTTTTGTGTTAGAGGAAGTTGAAGCTGCGCCACTCTTGAAGTTTCGAAAGGGACGAAAACTAGACTGTTTGGTCCTTAATTTGTTGGACCTATCTTGAGGAAGGGCATGACCTTTTCCTCCAGTGATGTCAGAAATGATCTCCTTCAGTCCAGGCCCAAATAGGTTCTGTCCTTTGAAGGGAATGTTGAGAAGTTTAGACTTTGAAGTCACGTCAGCTGACCAGGATTTAAGCCATAGTGCCCTACGCGCCTGAATAGCAAAACCTGAATTTTTAGCCGTTAGCTTGGTTAAATGAACAACGGCATCAGAAACAAAGGAATTGGCTAGCTTAAGAGCATTAATCTTGTCAATAATATCTTCCAACGGGGTTTCAACCTGTAGAGCTTCCTCTAGAGACTCAAACCAGAAAGCCGCAGCAGCAGTGACTGGGGCAATGCATGCAAGAGGCTGGAGAATAAAACCTTGTTGAATAAAAATTTTCTTAAGGTAACCCTCTAATTTTTTATCCATTGGATCTAGAAAAGCACAACTGTCTTCGACAGGGATAGTGGTACGCTTAGCTAGAGTAGAAACTGCTCCCTCCACCTTAGGGACCGTCTGCCATAAGTCCCGTGTAGCAGCGTTTATAGGAAACATTTTTTTAAAAACAGGAGGGGGAGAGAACGGTACACCTGGTCTATCCCATTCCTTAGTAATAATTTCAGAAAACCTCTTAGGGATTGGAAAAACATCAGTATAAGTAGGTACTGCATAGTATTTATCCAATCTACATAATTTCTCTGGGACTACAATAGTGTCACAGTCGTCCAGAGTTGCTAAGACCTCCCTGAGCAATATGCGGAGGTGCTCAAGCTTAAATTTAAATGTAGACATATCAGAATCAGGTTGAAGTATTTTCCCTGAATCAGAAAAATCACCCACAGATTGAAGCTCCCCGGCTTCAGCTTCAAGTTAAGTGAACTTAGCACTGTTGTAGACAAACCTTTACTCTTAATTTTTCAAGACTCATTATCCTCAGGCATGGTACCCCAGGATTGGCGTAAAGCTGATGTGGTGCCACTCTTCAAAAAGGGAAGCAGGGATGATCCAGGAAGCTATAGACCAGTTAGTCTGACATCAATAGTGGGGAAGATATTTGAAGGGATTATAAGGGATTATATTGATGAGCATATTCGTGTAAACAAGATTATGAGTTCTAATCAGTATGGCTTTAGGAGAAATAGATCATGTCAAACTAATCTAATTAGATTCTACGAGGAAGTAAGTAAAAATATAGATAAAGGGGAATCAGTTGATGTGATATACTTAGATTTTGCAAAGGCATTTGATACAGTGCCACATGAGAGATTAATGCACAAAATTAAGGGACTGGGAATAGCTGAAAATGTTAGCTCATGGATAAATAACTGGATAAAAGATAGGGAGCAACGAGTAGCAGTAAATGGATCATACTCAGATTGGACAAAGGTAATCAGTGGCGTCCCCCAGGGATCAGTACTGGGCCCTGTTCTTTTTAATATTTTTATAAATGACTTGGAGCAAGGATTAAATAGCGACATCTCTATTTTTGCAGATGATACTAAGTTAAGTAAGGTCATTAGGTCAGAGCAGGATGAACTCTCTTTGCAAAGGGATTTGCTAAAATTAGAACTATGGGCAAGTGAATGGAAAATGAGATTTAATACGGAAAAATGTAAGGTTCTACATTTTGGAAGTAAAAATAAGCAGGCTATGTATTTTTTAAATGGGACAAGACTTAGCCAAACACAGGAGGAAAGGGATTTGGGAGTAGTAATAGATAACAAGCTAAAGATGAGTGCACAATGCAGGGCAGCGGCTTCAAAGGCTAATAAGATACTAGCATGTATTAAAAGAGGCATTGATTCAAGGGAGGAAAGCATAATTCTGTCATTATATAAAGCCCTGGTAAGACCTCACCTTGAGTTTGGAGTGCAGTTCTGGGGACCGATTGCTAAAAAAGATATTGCAGAACTAGAAAAAGTTCAGAGAAGGGCAACAAAGCTAATAAGGGGATTGGAGAAATTAACCTATGAGGAGAGGCTAGCCAAACTGGGTCTGTTCTCTTTAGAAAAAAGGCGCTTGAGAGGTGACATGATTACTTTATATAAATATATTTAAGGCCCATATACAGAGATGGCAGAAGCTCTTTTTATTCCAAGAAAATTGGTTCTGACAAGAGGTCATAATTTAAGGTTGGAGGAAAGGAGATTTAATCTCCTGCAACGGAAACGTTTTTTCACTGTAAGAGCAATAAAATTGTGGAACTCATTACCAAAGGAGGTAGTGAATGCCAATACCATAGATACATTTAAAAATAGTCTGGATAAATTTCTGTATATAAACAAAATTCATGGATATTATTGCTAGTATTAAATGGGTCACATTTTAATGGGGTTATTTAAGCTTAACTGGAGCTTTTTGTAAGTATTTTAGATTTGTATAGGTTGAACTCGATGGACTCCAGTCTTTTTTCAACCTTATCTACTATGTTACTATGTTACTATGTTACTATGTTACTATGTTCAGTACATTGTGAGGGTGTATCAGACATAGCCACTAAAGCGTCAGAGAGCTCTGTATTTATTCTAGTCCCAGAGCTGTCTCGCTTTCCTTGCAATCCTGGCAGTTTAGATAATACCTCTGTAAGGGTATGATTCATAACTGCCGCCATGTCTTGCAAGGTATACGCAAGGGGCGCACTAGATGTACTTGGCGTCCCCTGAGTGGGATTTATAGGTTCTGACACGTGGGGAGAGTTAGTCGGCATAACTTCCTCCTTGTCAATTTCTTCTGGTGATAAATTTTTTAAAGCCAGAATATGGTCTTTGTAATCTATAGTAAAATCAGTGCATTTGGTACACATTCTAAGAGGGGTTCCACAATGGCTTCTAAACATAAAGAACAATGAGTTTCCTCTATGTCAGACATGTTTAAACAGACTAGTAATGAGACCAGCAAGCTTGGAAAACACTTTAATAACTGTGAACAAGCAAAAAATAAAAACGGTACTGTGCCTCTAAGAGAAAAAAACAATCACAGAAACTGCAAAACAGTGAAAAAAGCAGTACATTTTAGTACATTTTTACAGTGGCCAACCCGAAGTGAAGAGCCACAAACTGGTAGTGCCTGTCTAGAAAGGTAAACCTGAGAAAATGATGATGATCTTTGTGTATCAGGATGTGAAGATAAGCATCCTTTAAGTCTACGGTAGTCATATATTGACCCTCCTGGATCATAGGAAGGATGGTTCGAATAGTCTCCATCTTGAAAGATGGGACTCTGAGAAATTTGTTTAAGATCTTGAGATCTAAGATTGGTCTGAATGTTCCCTCTTTCTTGGGAACTACAAACATATTTGAATAGAAGCCCTGTCCCTGTTCCTCCTGCGGAACTGGGTGGATCACTCCCATAACTAGGAGGTCTTGAACACAATGTAAGAATGCCTCTCTCTTTATCTGGTTTGCAGATAAATGTGAGAGATGAAATCTCCCTTTTGGGGGGTAGAGGTTTTGAATTCCAGAAGATAACCCTTGGACACAATTTCCAATGCCCAGGGATCCTGGACATCTCTTCCCCAAGCCTGGGCAAAGAGAGAATCTGCCCCCTACTAGATCCATTTCCGGATCGGGGGCTGCTCCTTCATGCTGTCTTAGAGGCAGCAACAGGCTTTTTGGCCTGTTTCCCATTGTTCCAAGCCTGGTTAGGTCTCCAGACCGGCTTAGACTGGGCAAAAGTTCCCTCTTGTTTTGTGTTAGAGGAAGTTGAAGCTGCGCCACTCTTGAAGTTTCGAAAGGGACGAAAACTAGACTGTTTGGTCCTTAATTTGTTGGACCTATCTTGAGGAAGGGCATGACCTTTTCCTCCAGTGATGTCAGAAATGATCTCCTTCAGTCCAGGCCCAAATAGGTTCTGTCCTTTGAAGGGAATGTTGAGAAGTTTAGACTTTGAAGTCACGTCAGCTGACCAGGATTTAAGCCATAGTGCCCTACGCGCCTGAATAGCAAAACCTGAATTTTTAGCCGTTAGCTTGGTTAAATGAACAACGGCATCAGAAACAAAGGAATTGGCTAGCTTAAGAGCCTTAAGCTTGTCAATAATATCTTCCAATGGGGTGTCAACCTGTAGAGCCTCCTCTAGAGACTCAAACCAGAAAGTCGCAGCAGCAGTGACTGGGGCAATGCATGCAAGAGGCTGGAGAATAAAACCTTGTTGAATAAAAATGTTCTTAAGGTAACCCTCTAATTTTTTATCCATTGGATCTAGAAAAGCACAACTGTCTTCGACAGGGATAGTGGTATGCTTAGCTAGAGTAGAAACTGCTCCCTCCACCTTAGGGACCATCTGCCATAAGTCCCATGTAGCAGCGTTTATAGGTAATATCTTTTTAAAAACAGGAGGGGGAGAGAACAGTACACCTGGTCTATCCCATTCCTTAGTAATAATTTCAGAAAACCTCTTAGGGATTGGAAAAACATCAGTATAAGTAGGTACTGCATAGTATTTATCCAATCTACATAATTTCTCTGGGACTACAATAGTGTCACAGTCATCCAGAGTTGCTAAGACCTCCCTGAGCAATATGCGGAGGTGCTCAAGCTTAAATTTAAATGTAGACATATCAGAATCAGGTTGAGGTATCTTCCCTGAATCAGAAAAATCACCCACAGATTGAAGCTCCCCGGCTTCAGCTTCAGTACATTGTGAGGGTGTATCAGACATAGCCACTAAAGCATCAGAGAGCTCTGTATTTATTCTAGTCCCAGAGCTGTCTCGCTTTCCTTCCAATCCTGGCAGTTTAGATAATACCTCTGTAAGGGTATGATTCATAACTGCCGCCATGTCTTGCAAGGTATACGCAAGGGGTGCGCTAGATGTACTTGGCGTCCCCTGAGCGGGATTTATAGGTTCTAACACATGGGGAGAGTTAGTCGGCATAACTTCCTCCTTGTCAATTTCTTCTGCTGATACATTTTTTAAAGCCAGAATATGGTCTTTGTAATCTGTAGTAAAATCAGTGCATTTGGTACACATTCTAAGAGGGGTTCCACAATGGCTTCTAAACATAATGAACAATGAGTTTCCTCTATGTCAGACATGTTTAAACAGACTAGTAATGAGACCAGCAAGCTTGGAAAACACTTTAATAACTGTGAACAAGTAAAAAATAAAAACGGTACTGTGCCTTTAAGAGAAAAAAACAATCACAGAAACATTTTACAAAATTTTTACAGTGTGTATAATAGACTGAAATAGCATTGCACCCACTTTCAAATGGATGATTAACCCCTTAGTTTCAAAACCGGATCAAAAAAACGATATAAACGTTTTTAAACAGTCACAACCAACTGCCACAGCTCTACTGTGGCTCCTAACTGCCCATACAATGACTTTTGAAGGCACAAAAACCCTTTAGAGAGGTCCTATATGTTCAGGGGACTCCTTCGGGGAAGCTGGATGTCTCAAGCTGCAAAAACTACTGCGCAATTTAAGCGCGAAAATAGGCCCCTCCCAACCTGTACTCACAGTGAGAGGGCCTTAAAAAACTTTCCCTAGGTAAAATCTAGTCAGCCATGTGGAAAAACTGGGCCCCAGAATAAAGTTTTATCACCAATTTGAAATAAACGTTTATATGCCTCAAGCAAACGTTATATCTATTCAGTAATGAGAGTAAATAACAAAAATATTACCCTTTACAGCAAGCATGATACCAGTCATTATTAAATCACTGTAATCAGGCTTACCTTAAATAAATCCGGTATTTGTCAGCATTTTCTAGCTTATCATCTCTCTAGAAAAATTTAAAACTGCACATACCTCAGAGCAGGAGACCCTGCATGCTATTCCCCCAGCTGAAGTTACCCATCTCTTCAGTTATGTGTGAGAACAGAAGTGGACCTTAGTTACAAACCGCTAAGATCATCAAAAAACCACAGGCAGACTCTTCTTCAACTTTCTGCCTGAGGCTAAAATATTACAACTCCGGTCCCATTTGAAAATAATAAACTTTTGATTGAAGATAAACTACATTAATGCACCACATCTCTCTAGCTACTTCCCTTGTCGAGAGCTGCAAGAGAATGACTGGGAGGTGGCAGTTAGGGGAGGAGCTATATAGACAGCTCTGCTGTGGGTGATCCTCTTGCAGCTTCCTGTTGGGAAGGAGAATATCCCACAAAAAATGGATGAATCCGTGGACTGGATACACCTTACAAGAGAAAAAAAAATTAGGGGCCCAATCCGATATGCAGCGTCGTCTGCAAAAGCCGGCGACACCAAATTTTGCGCTGGTTTGGTATCACACATACGGCGTAACCTAGAAGTTACGCTCGTATATTTCACCCTTCGGCCGTATTTTTTTGGCCCATAGAGTGACATACCAAGCCCGCGCAGTTTGGTATCCAATATACAGCGTAAGGACTTACGTGGCGAAAATGGAGAAATCTTACTCCATTTTTACCTCGCCACAAAATGCAGGCGTAGTAAGCCTTACGCTGAGTATTGGAGCCCCGTAACTCCCTAAACTACCTGCAAAATAAAACCTAACACCTAACGCATGCGCAATGTCTATCTACCTGTCATCCGCAATCCCCCGCCGCAATCCCTAATAAAGTGTTTAACCCCTAAACCGCCGATCCCGGACCCCGCCACCACCTATATTATATGTATTACCCCCTAATCTGACCCCCTACACCGCCGCCACCTATCTTACATTTATTAACCCCTAATCTGATCCCCCTACACCGCCGCCACCTATATTAAATGTATTACCCCCTAATGTGAGCCCCCTACCCCACCGCCACCTATATTAAATGTATTACCCCCTAATGTGAGCCCCTTACCCCGCCGCCACCTACATTAACTGTATTAACCCCTAATGTGAGCCCCTAGCTACCTAGTTAAAATAATTACCAAATTACCTGTAAAATAAATCCTAACCTAAGTTACCATTACACCTAACACTACCCTATCAATAAATAAATTAATTTAATAAACTACAATTATCTCACTTAAAATACAATTAAATACACTAATCTATATTACAAAAAACAAACACTAAATTACAAAAAATAAAAAAGATTACAAGAATTTTAAGCTAATGACACCTAATCTAAGCCCCCTAATAAAATAAAAAAGCCCACCAAAATAATAAAATTTCCCTACCCTAAACTAAATTAAAAAAGTAATCAGCTCTATTACCAGCCCTTAAAAGGGCCTTTTGCGGGGCATTGCCCCAAAGTAATAAGCTCTTTTACCTGTAAAAAAATGAACAATCCCCCCCCCCATTACAACCCACCACCCACACACCCCTACTCTAAAACCCACCCCATCCCCCCTTAAAAAAACCTAAGTCTAACCCCAAGTGATCCTTACCTGTCCTGAAGAACGGCGGAGAAGGTCCTGTTCCAGGCGGAGAAGTCTTCTTCCAAGCGGCGACCACTTCTTCTTCCAGGAACCAGCCAGCGCGGAGCGGAGGAGTTGAAGACTGATGACCGCGGAGGTGAAGACCGTCCACTCTGGAGCTGAAGACCGGCGATGCTGGAACTGAAGATCGGTGATGCTGGAACTGAAGACCGGAGCCATGGAGCGTGGAGGATCCTCTTCAGATCTCCGCCGTACACTGAATAGGAATTCAAGGTACGCGATTAAAAATGGTGTCCCTTGAATTCCTATTGACTGATTTGAGCCTTCAAATTCAAATCAGCCAATCGGATGAGAGCTTCTTTAATTCTATTGGCTGATTTGAATAGCCAATAGAATTACAGTAGCTCTTATTCTATTGGCTATTCAAATCAGCCAATAGAATTAAAGTAGCTCTCATCCGATTGGCTGATTTGAATTTGAAGGCTCAAATCAGCCAATAGGAATTCTAGGGACGCCATTTTTAATCGCATACCTTGAATTCCTATTCAGTGTATGGCGGAGATCGTATGAAGAGGATCCTCCACGCTCCATGGCTCCGGTGTTCAGTTCCAGCATCGCCGATCTTCAGTTCCAGCATCGCCGGTCTTCAGTTCCAGAGTGGACGGTCTTCAGCTCCGCGGTCATCGGTCTTCAACTCCTCCGCTCTGCGCCGGCTGGTTCCTGGAAGAAGAAGAGGTCGCTGCTTGGTAGAAGACTTCTCCGCCTGGAACAGGACCTTCTCTGCCGGTCTTCAGGACAGGTAAGGACCACTTGGGGGTTAGACTTAGGTTATTTTTAAGGGGGGATCGGGTGGGTTTTAGAGTAGGGTTGTGTGGGTGGTGGGTTGTAATGGGGGGGATTGTTCTTTTTTTTACAGGTAAAAGAGCTGATTACTTTGGGGCAATGCCCCGCAAAAGGCCCTTTTAAGGGCCGGTAATAGAGCTGATTACTTTTTTAATTTAGTTTAGGGTAGGGAAATTTTATTATTTTGGGGGCTTTTTTATTTTATTAGGGGGCTTGGATTAGGTGTAATTAGCTTAAAATTCTTGTAATCTTTTTAAATTTTTGTAATTTAGTGTTTGTTTTTTTTGTAATACAGATTAGTGTATTTAATTGTATTTTAGTTGAGATAATTGTAGTTTATTTAATTAATTTATTGATAGGGTAGTGTTAGGTGTAATGGTAACTTAGGTTAGGATTTATTTTACAGGTAATTTGGTAATTATTTTAACTAGGTAGCTATTAAATAGTTATTAACTATTAATAGCTATTGTACCTAGTTAAAATAAATACAAAGTTACCTGTAAAATAAATATAAACCCTAAAATAGCTACAATATAATTATTAATTATATTGTAGCTATCTTAGGGTTTATTTTATAGGTAAGTATTTAGTTTTAAATAGGAATAATTTAGTTAATAATATTAATATTATTTAGATTTATTTCAATAATAATTAAGTTAGGGGGTGTTAGGGTTAGATTTAGGTTTAGTGGTTAATATATTTAATATAGGTGGCAGCGGTGTAGGGGGATTAGATTAGGTGTTAATAAATTTAATATAGGTGGCAGCGGTATAGGGGGATCATATTAGGGGTTAATATAGTTAAAATAGGTGGCGGCGGGGTAGGGGGCTCACATTAGGGGGTAATATAATTAATGTAGGTGGCGGCGGGGTAGGGGGCTCACATTAGGGGTTAATATAATTAATTTAGGTGGCGGCGGGGTAGGGGGCTCACATTAGGGGTTAATATAATTAATGTAGGTGGCGGCGGGGTAGGGGGCTCACATTAGGGGGTAATAAATTTAATATAGCTGGCGGCGGTGTAGGGGGCTCACATTAGGGGGTAATAAATTTAATATAGCTGGCGGCGGTGTAGGGGAATCACATTAGGGGGTAATAAATTTAATATAGCTGGCGGCGGTGTAGGGGAATCATATTAGGGGGTAATAAATTTAATATATGTGGCGGCGGTGTAGGGGGGTCAGATTAGGGGGTAATACATTTAATGTAGCTGGCGGCGGGCTCCGGGAGCGGCGGTTTAGGGGTTAATACATTTATTGTTAGGAGTGAGAGGGGGGATTGCGGATAGAGGGGTATACGTGTCGGGATGATGTTTGGGAGGCGTGTTAGACAGTAACGGTAGATTTTATATTTTAGGTAGTTTTTTTATGCGGCAGCAGTTTCTAAAGTGCCGTAAGTCACTGGCGACTCCCGAAATTTGTACTTACGCTTATTTCTGGACATCGCTAGTTTGTCAGACTTACGACACTTTAGCAACTGTCGGCGCCGTATATGTCATAGCTTGATGTGCGAGTTGAAACTACGGGCGGCGCAGGTTTCCACGCTTGTGCCGAAACCTGCGCCGTATATCAGATCACGCCCTAGGAAAGCAAGCGGCATCAAGTTAAACTTAACTTTTAATAATTCCAATTTAAAATGTATAAACAGTGACAATTATCAAGCTCCGCTGCTCGATAACTTGTCCGCCTGCTCTGAGGCTGCTGATATCAATCTGTCCGATCCTATACAATCGGGCTGATTGACGAATCTGCAGGGGACAGCATTGCACAAGCAGTTCTGATGAATGCATATGAAAGCATATGCTGTCGGCATTTATCGATGTGAGGAAGACATGATATGCTACATCGTATCATATCCACTCGCACTTTTATAAATCGGCCCCAATGTCAGGAATGAATTTGGACAATGAGATGCATCTTCAAGGATAATCTGCATTTTGGCAGGAACACCATAATCAAAGCCATAACTGCCCACTTACACCCAATCATTTAAAACAGACAAGTTAAGACAAACCTTGATTTGAATCACCACTTTATTCTTAAAGGTACATTACCTATGAATGTTAATAATATAATTTAATTTATACAAGAAATCTTAAACGGATTGACACTGTAGTCTAGGTGTGTGTAATAAACTGAGCCAAATTAATAAATCAATTTACATATATAATAATGAGCAAACATTTCTATACACTTAAACTCAACCTGACTGACTGTCATTAACAAAACAATGAAGACAGAGAATATTCATCAAAACTATAATAACACAAACATAACAACAAAGTTCTTAGTTATAAACTTTAAACTATAATGGTAGTCTGTAGCCAGGGCCCCGCCACTAGAAATTTTGGGGCCCCTGACTTAACCATTTATCAGGCCCCCCCCCCCCTCCCTCCCCTCCTTCCCCTCCTTTGACATGTGCAATATTTTACCAAGTGACTAAAACGTATATGCACTTTATTCTTAAGTGCCTATCTAAACTTGTAAATGTTTTAAAGGTAGTAACATACAAACACACAGACACACTCATACACTGAAACACACACACACACTCACACATAAGGATTCACATATAGACACTCTAGCAGACACGCAAAGAAACACACACAGACACCAGTGACGTGCAGTGACGTCAGAGGCTGGTGAGGCAGTGGTTAGGATACGCCTTCATTCTTTAGATATACTGTTGAAGAAATAGCAATGCACATGGGTGAGCCAATCACCAATCAGCAGCTACTGAGCATATTTAGATATGTTTTTTAACAAAGGATATCAAAAGAAGGAAGAAAATTAGACATTAGATGTGAATTGGAAAGTTATTTAAAATTGCATATGGGTTTCATATGGGTTTCGTGTCCCTTTAAATGGTGTCTTGGAAAACTGGTCAACATAGTAAACATCTGATTTTAGTCTAAAAGGATTGTAACAGAAACTCTTGCCAGATAACACAATGCTTGCTCTGATTATGAGATCTAGAAATCCATGCCCATTAAAATATGTTTAAAACATACTTTTTACTTTAATGCTGCAAATTATGCTTATAGATTCTTTCATTATTCAGTAAATATAAAAAATATCTTCATCCAGTGGTGGTTGGTGAAATTTAAAGATGGTAGGGCGCTTGACCCCACCCCTTTAAATAAAGCCACACCATCAGATGGCACTACCAATTCATTAATTAAATAAATAAAAGGTACAGGGAGTGCAGAATTATTAGGCAAGTTGTATTTTTGAGGATTAATTTTATTATTGAACAACAACCATGTTCTCAATGAACCCAAAAAACTCATTAATATCAAAGCTGAATATTTTTGGAAGTAGTTTTTAGTTTGTTTTTAGTTTTAGCTATTTTAGGGGGATATCTGTGTGTGCAGGTGACTATTACTGTGCATCATTATTAGGCAACTTAACAAAAAACAAATATATACCCATTTCAATTATTTATTTTTACCAGTGAAACCAATATAACATCTCAACATTCACAAATATACATTTCTGACATTCAAAAACAAAACAAAAACAAATCAGTGACCAATATAGCCACCTTTCTTTGCAAGGATACTCAAAAGCCTGCCATCCATGGATTCTGTCAGTGTTTTGATCTGTTCACCATCAACATTGCGTGCAGCAGCAACCACAGCCTCCCAGACACTGTTCAGAGAGGTGTACTGTTTTCCCTCCTTGTAAATCTCACATTTGATGATGGACCACAGGTCCTCAATGGGGTTCAGATCAGGTGAACAAGGAGGCCATGTCATTAGATTTTCTTCTTTTATACCCTTTCTTGCCAGCCACGCTGTGGAGTACTTGGACGCGTGTGATGGAGCATTGTCCTGCATGAAAATCATGTTTTTCTTGAAGGATGCAGACTTCTTCCTGTACCACTGCTTGAAGAAGGTGTCTTCCAGAAACTGGCAGTAGGACTGGGAGTTGAGCTTGACTCCATCCTCAACCCGAAAAGGCACCACAAGCTCATCTTTGATGATACCAGCCCAAACCAGTACTCCACCTCCACCTTGCTGGCGTCTGAGTCAGACTGGAGCTCTCTGCCCTTTACCAATCCAGCCACGGGCCCATCCATCTGGCCCATCAAGACTCACTCTCATTTCATCAGTCCATAAAACCTTAGAAAAATCAGTCTTGAGATATTTCTTGGCCCAGTCTTGATGTTTCAGCTTGTGTGTCTTGTTCAGTGGTGGTCGTCTTTCAGCCTTTCTTACCTTGGCCATGTCTCTGAGTATTGCACACCTTGTGCTTTTGGGCACTCCAGTGATTTTGCAGCTCTGAAATATGGCCAAACTGGTGGCAAGTGGCATCTTGGCAGCTGCACGCTTGACTTTTCTCAGTTCATGGGCAGTTATTTTGCGCCTTGGTTTTTCCACATGCATCTTGCAATCCTGTTGACTATTTTGAATGAAACGCTTGATTGTTCGATGATCACGCTTCAGAAGCTTTGCATTTTTAAGAGTGCTGCATCCCTCTGCAAGATATATCACTATTTTTGACTTTTCTGAGCCTGCCAAGTCCTTCTTTTGACCCATTTTGCCAAAGGAAAGGAAGTTGCCTAATAATTATGCACACCTGATATAGGGTGTTGATGTCATTGGACCACACCCCTTCTCATTACAGAGATGCACATCACCTAATATGCTTAATTGGTAGTAGGCTTTCAAGCCTATACAGCTTGGAGTAAGACAACATGCATAAAGAGGATGTTGTGGTCAAAATACTCATTTGCCTAATAATTCTGCACTCCCTGTAGACAGAAACACAGAAAAGCACTCGGGGGGAGAGGGAGAGAGAGACGGGGGAGAGAGACACAGAGGGTTAGAGAGAAAGAGAGACACACAATCACACACAGAGGGTTAGAGAGAGAGAAAGAGAGAGAGACACAATCACACACAGAGGGTGAGAGAGAGAGAGAGAGAGAGAGAGAGAGAGAGAAAGAGAGACACAATCACACACAGAGGGTTAGAGAGAAAGAGAGAGAGAGAGAGAGAGACAATCACACACAGAGGGTTAGAGAGAGAGAAATAAAGAGAGAGAGAGAGACACAATCACACACAGATGGTTAGAGAGAGAGAAAGAGAGAGGCACAATCACATACAGAGGGTTAGAGAAAGACAGACACAATCACACACAGAGGGTTAGAGAGAGAGAGACACAATCACACACAAAGGGTTAGAGAGAGAGAGAAATAGAGAGAGACACAATCATACACAGAGGGTTAGAGAGAGAGAGACACACTCACACACAGAGGGTTAGAGAGAGAGAAAAAGATAGAGACACAATCATACACAGAGGGTTAGAGAGAGAGACACAATCACACACAGAGGGTTAGAGAGAGAGAGAGAGAGAGAGACACAATCACACACAGAGGGTTAGAGAGAGAGAGAGAGAAAGAGAGAGACACAATTACACACAGAGGGTTAGAGAGAGAAAGAGAGAGAGACACAATCACACACAGAGGGTTAGAGAGAAAGAGAAAGAGAGAGAGACACACAATCACACACAGAGGGTTAGAGAGAGAGAGAAAGAGAGAGAGACACAATCACTCACAGAGGGTTCGAGAGAGAGAGAAAGACACAATCACACACAGAGGGTTAGAGAGAGAAAGAGAGAGAGACACAATCACAAACAGAGGGTTAGAGAGAGAGAGAGAGAGAGAGAGAGAGAGAGAGAGAGACACAATCATACACAAAGGGTTAGAGAGAGAGAAAGAGAGAGAGACACAATCACACACAGAGGGTTAGAGAAAGAGAGAGAGAGAGAGAGACACAATCACACACAGAGGGTTAGAGAAAAAGAGAGAGAGAGACACAATCACACACAGAGGGTTAGAGAGAGAAAGAAAGAGAGATAGAGACACAATCACACAGAGAGGGTTTGAGACAGAGAGAAAGAGAGAGAGACAATCACACACAGAGGGTTAGAGAGAGAGACACACAATCACACACAGAGGGTTAGAGAGAGAGAAAGAGAGAGAGACACAATCACACACAGAGGGTTAGAGAGAGAGAAAGAGAGACACAATCACACACAGAGGGTTACAGAAAGAGAGAAAGAGAGAGACACAATCACACACAGAGGGTTACACAGTGAGAGAGACACAATCACACAGAGAGGGTTAGAGAGAGAGAAAGAGAGAGACACAATCACACACAGAGGGTTAGATAGAGAGAGAAAGAGAGACACAATCACACACACAGGGTTACAGAGAGAGAGAGAGAAAGAGAGACACAATCACACACACAGAGGGTTAGAGAAAGAGAGAGACACAATCACACACAGAGGGTTAGAGAGAGAAAGAGAGACACAATCACACACAGAGGGTTAGAGAGAGAGAGAGAGAGAGAGAGAGAGAGAGAGAGAGAGAAAGAGAGAGAGAGACACAATCACACACAGAGGGTTAGAGAGAGAGAAAGAGAGAGAGAAACAATCACACACAGAGGGTTAGAGAGAGAGAAAGAGAGAGAGAGAGAGAGAGACACAATCACACACAGAGGGTTAGAGAGAGAGAGAAAGAGAGAGAGAGACACAATCACACACAGAGGGTTAGAGAGAGAGAAAGAGAGAAAGACACATAATCACACACAGAGGGTTAGAGAAAGAGAGAAAGACACAATCACACACAGAGGGTTAGAGAGAGAGAAAGAGAGACACAATCATACAAAGAGGGTTAGAGAGAGAGAGAGAAAGAGAGAGAGACACAATCACACACAGAGGGTTAGAGAGAGAGAAAGAGAGAGAGACACAATCATACACAGAGGGTTAGAGAGAGAGAGAGAGAGAGAGAGATAGAGAAGGAGAGAGAAACACAATCATACACAGAGAGACACAATCACACACAGAGGGTTAGAGAGAGACACACAATCACACACAGAGGGTTAGAGAGAGAAAGAGAGAGAGACACAATCACACACAGAGGTTTAGAGAAAGAGAGAGAGACACAATCACACACAGAGGGTTAGAGAAAGAGAGCGAGACACAATCACACACAGAGGGTTAGAGAGAGAGAGACACAATCATACACAGGGGGTTAGAGAGAGAGTGAGAAAGAGAGAGACACAATCACACACAGAGGGTTAGAGAGAGAGAAAGAGAGAGAGACACAATCATACACAGAGGGTTAGAGAGAGAGAGAGAGAGAGAGAGAGAAAGAGAGAGAGACACAATCACACACAGAGGGTTAGAGAGAGAGACACAATCACACACATAGGGTTAGAGAGAGAGAAAGAGAGAGAGACATAATCACACACAGAGGGTTAGAGAGAGAGAAAGAGAGAGACACAATCCCACACATAGGGTTAGAGAGAGAGAAAGAGAGAGAGACACTATCACACACATAGGGTTAGAGAGAGAGAAAGAGAGAGAGACACAATCACACACAGAGGGTTAGAGAGACACATAAGGGATGAGAGAGTCAGAGGGGGAGGAAGAGAGACAGAGAGAGAAAGAGACCATGGGGGAGAACAACACATAAGAGATGGATAGGTAGAGAGAGAGAGAGACACACACACACACACAAGGGGGGGGGGGAGCGGGACCACTGCATTTTTAAGTAATAAAACAGCAGAGCTACAGAGAGTTCATAAAGTGAGACTATAAATTAGTGTGAAGTACAAAGGCAAGCTGCTAAGTTAGTGGGTGTAAATTTTGAGTAAACAAAATACAAAAATGACCCTTAAACTGCTGTAAAAGAGTAAAAAAACACTAAACCACATTTATTAAATTATCATTTTCACTAACAGAATCCCTTTCAGTAAAATCTAAGGTTGTAGAACTTACTTTAATTAGATGTGGCTAAAACACTGCTCTCTCTGCCTCTCTTCCTGCAACAAAATATATGAAAGTTGTTTTTTTCCGTTTTTGTTTTGTTTTATATGATTTAACATCCAGCCCCAACCCTAAGTTCCACTTACTAATGCCTCTCACTGGATTGGGTCAGCCCAAAAAGGACTGCCTCAAATAAGCAGTTAATGGGCCATGCAATGATCTTAACCACTTTCATCCAGTAGGTGGCGCAGAATGTTGTGTAATGGTGGGCAGACCTGCTTGTGCCTCTCATATGCACAACATGTAGCTGTGAAAAAAAAATGCTGGGGAAATTTTTTTTTTTTTTTTTAAAGCCAATAAAATATATATATTATATATATATATATATATATATATATATATATATATATATATATATATATATATATATATATATATATATATATTTGCCCATATGAGAGGTGAAGCACTGCCTCACCTGTCTCTAGTGACTGCACATCACAGACAGACACTCAAACAGAAACTCAGCACTTGTTTACATTGACCAGACAAGTAATGAGGTAAACTACAGTTTTGTAAAAAAAAAAAAGGAGATTTAGAAAACAAAATATGGAGTTCTGATTATCTTTTTGTAAAGGAAGATGCCAACTAAATGAAGACAACAGCATGCAGTGGCTGAAAGGAAGGGCCCTGAACTGCCTAAACAATAATTTAAAGGTTAAATTGTAGATTGGTGACTTCCGGAAAGGTCTCATTAGTCTCAAAGTCTGTAGAAAGATGTGAATAATCAGTATTAAGGTCAAAATGTCCTAAAAATGAACAGACAATGGACACACACACACATAAACTCAAACTTGCACATATTCCCAAGGAAACACAGACAGAGACAGCCTCAGAAAACACACATAGACATACACACACACACACACACACACACACACACAGAGAGAGAGACACCCACAGAAAACACACAAAGACATACACACACATAGAGATAACCACATAAAACACAGAAAGACATACATACACACACCCTCACTGAGACATCCACAGAAAACACACAAAGACATACACACACCCTCACAAAGACACCCACAGAAAACACACACCCTCACAGAGACATCCACAGAAAACACAGACATACATACACACACACCCACCCTCACAGAGACATCCACAGAAAACACAGATATACCCACCCACCCTCACAGAGGCATCCAGAGAAAATACACAAAGACAAACATACACACACCCTCACAGAGACACCCATAGAAAATGCACAAAGACATACACACCCACCCTCACAGAGAGACCCAAAGAAAAAAAATACATACACACTCATAGAGACACAAACCAAAGCACAAAGACATAAACACAGACACCCACAGAAACACTCATAGGAGGAAACATTTATGCACCTTGCATCCCCTAAATCAACAGTGTGTGACATGCATGATAAAAAAAATTGCAGAAATTAATCACTTTTTAAAGAATCATATTTGTAAATGTGCAAACAAAAATAATTCTGTGAATTCAAAATTGTACATTAATGATCTGGATAGATGGCTAGATGAAGAAAAGTACTTTTTAAAGGTTGACATATGTTTGTTTGATTTTTCCCCATTTTCCCCAACCAAGAGCACCACTTCAAATATAGTGTAAATTATGTTCCCACAGATGAAATGTCTACTTGCATCTGGAAAGTCCTTGCATAAAGGGGCAGTGAACTGAAATGTAATTAATATATATATATATATATGTGTGTGTGTATATATATATATATATATATATATATATATATAATATATATATATATATATATATATATATATATATATATATATATATATATATATATATATATATATATATATATAAAATATGCATATCTGCCAAAAGGGCACCTAACATTTGTGTATTGAGGAGGAAACATTTCTGCTTGGTTTTAAATATAGAATTTCTACAGCATTGTCTACCACTTGATCTTGATAAAGTGACAAGAAGTGGCGAAACGCGTTAATGGTAAAGTACAAGACATAAACAGAAGTTTCCCAAGCCATATTTATCTATAGGATTGAAGGATTACTAAGGATCCTAAGTGGAACTATTTCCAGCATCCAAATACTCTGCGCAGAGTTGAAGGTTAATACACCGGACGGATCTACTTTGCTTGGGATCCCGGACATTGCGTGTGACGTCACCGGCTACACAAAAGCTGTACAGACACCTGTGCTATCCCAGGAGTGGATGGAATTTACCCACAGAAGAACAGGTAGGCACTTAGAGGTGTGTCAGCCCGGTAGTGCGGTGGACGTACACGGCATATAGCAAGGAACTTTCAGTACTATTTCACAATCTTTTTAGCTTTTAGGCAATAGTATACTGACTGCCAAAGACTATATATAGAAATCACTTGGAACATTAATTTGATTTACCTATTGGGGATCCAGGATTGGTAGTAAAAACATTAGTAAGAACATAAGTACATAAGTAATAACATGAATCGAGTGATATAAAGAGTTAATCACTGGATATTGCCTCGTTCTATTTTACCTTTGAAGTACATAGGGACGGACTGGTCCCACTAGTTACATTTGTACACACAGACTTTTTTACACTTGATTTCTAGTTGCAGAATTATCTAGGAGTTTTAATATATTTTGTCTTATTTATGACCGTCATATATATGTATGTACTATAATAAATATAATAAATCTTATATTTTTAGATACTACATATCTTCATTCATTTTAGACTGTTTTTAAGCCATTTGTTTTTGTTGATGCATGTATTTTAAATAGATATCTTATTTCAGATAGTTTCTGAGTTTTATTCATTTATCCCCATTGCTGTTTAGCGCATATACACGCTCATTTTATATTTAGAGGAATAAAATTGAAATTCAGTTTTAGAAAGGTTCAGCTTTAGGTAGTGAGAAGCCTTCCAGAATAAGATATTAGCTATTCAGCTGGTGACACGAGTCATCAGGGAAAAGGAAATGTCTGGTGCAGCAAGGTAGATTTGGGTATTATCAGCAAAAAGATTATACTGACTGAGAAAAGAAAGATACATATAACGGATGCTTAAGGTACCCAACAGAGAGGGGTAGAGCAGAGGAGAAAGAGCCAGAGATGGTGTTACAGTTAGAATGGATAAAAAAGAGCCACAGTACAGCTGTATCACAAATACCCAAGGTTTGAAGGGTCTGGAGTAGCAGTGGATGGTAAACAGTGACAAAGGCTTTAGATAGGTTCAAAAGGATGGTAGTAAGCACTTAATTTGTCACCTTGGTGATGACAGTTTTAATAAAGTAGTGTAGGTAAAAGTCAAACTGCAAAGGGCTAGAAGATGGTTAGATGAGAGGAAGTGTGATAATCATTTTTAAACAATCCACTCAGGAAGTTTAGAGGCGAGGGGAAGAAGAGAGATTGGGTGTACATTGCAAGGGGATGGGGCATGTTTAAGGGATGATGGAAATGTAGCAGATTTAAGGGAGAGGTTGAATTTGTGTGTGAGGATGGGTGTAAGAGAAGGGGAAAGGGAAGGTAGCAGTGAGGGAATAGGATCAAGGGGACATGTACTAAAATGGGAAGATGAAAGGAGAGCAGAAACCTCCTCTGCAACATGAGTGAATGTACTGAGTTTTTGGGTATAATGAATTTGCAAGTTTGCAGTGCTTTGTGAGGAGTGGATATTATTGTTGTGGTAGGAGGTTTTGAAATGTATTGAAAAGTCATGTGCTGTGAGAGAAGTGGTTATGGGAGGAGAGGGAGGGCACAGGAGGGTATTGAAAGTGGAAAAAAGACACTTAGGATTATAGGACATAGATAAAATTATAGTTGCAAAGTAGTTTTGCTTGTAGAGGTAGAGGGTGAAGGAGTAGAAGTGCAGCATACATTTGTAATGCAAGAAGTTGGCAATTGAGTGAAATTTCCTCCAGTGCTGTTCTGCAGGGCTGGAGAATTTTTGCAAGTGGTGTGTCATATGTGTGTGCCATGGTTGGGGTTGCTTCCATGGGTTGCAAGCTATGGAAAGAGGGGCTATTTTGTCAAGGGCAAAGGTTAGAATGAAATTATACAGAGAGATGGATTCCTCAGGGCAGGAAAGAGAGGAGATTGCTGTGAGAAACGGGTTTAGAATGTAAGCTAGTAGTTCTCTGTTTATGGTGTGTAAATTTCTATTTGAGGGGTTAGTTGGTGGATGTGCAGTTCTTGTAGTGATGATGCATTTCAAGAGATGGTGGTCAAAGAGTGGGAATAGGTAGTTAGTAAACTGAGAAGCAGAACAATGATGTTGCCTGAATACTGGGTCAAATGAATGTCTATCTTTGTGTGTGGGGGAATTAGTACACTGTGAGAGGCCAGGAGTGGTAGGGTTATCAATGGGAATAGGGATTTCCCAAGAATGAGGACAGGTAAATCACAGGAGAGGAAGTAATGTAGCCATAAGAAAAAGTAGTCAAGGAAAAAAGTGGGTGACCCAGGGGGACGATAAACGGCAGCATCTCAAACAGATAAGGGTGAAAATAAACTAATTGTATGGGCTTCAAAGGAAGAGAGTGTGAGAGAAGAAACTTTGGGTATGTATTTAAAAGTGCAGCAGGGAGATAGAATGATGCTAACACCGCCTCCTTGCTTGTTGCCAGGCCTGGGTACGTGGCTAAAGTGCAGCCCCACATAAGAATGATCATCAGGGGATGCTGTGTCTGAGGAAGAGAGACAGTTTTTCGTGAGGGCCAAGAGGTAATGAAATGGGGGGATGAACAGGTGCATAAGTAAAAGGAGTGTGTGCCTTTGGGAGGCATGGAATAGAAATAAGGCTATGTGCATTTCTTTTATTAAAGTTTCTCTAAGCTGTGCGTGACTGGGTAAGTGTGGGAATGAATGAGGGCCCAGAATTAGGAGAGATGTCCCTTGATGCTAAAAGCAGCTAGATGGAGAGTAAGAGTAGGTGAGAGGAGATTTGTTGCAGTGTATTGTTGTGAGGTGGTGCAGTTTAGTAGTTCATGAGAACTAAGGTAAGGACAAGAAAGGATAGACGTGCAGTAAAAGGAGGCAAGGGAGGCAGCGCCTCCCCTGTCAAATCAGATAAAAATTTTTTTAAATCTGAGTAATAAAGTTAATTCTATTTAATTTTTTCTGTATTTTGGGGGGGACTCATGCCCCCATAGGTTCACCCCTCCCGCCGGCGCCACCCAATACACATATTTTATAGGGCAGAAAAAATCAGCATCCATTGTTGTTGCGCAATAAGGAGGCAGTGAGCCGCGCCGCTGCCCTCCATTTATTGCGCAACCTGGATGCTGAATACTATTCTTCGCTCAGTATGATGAAGCAGCTCCACAGCCAATCAGCAGCATCAGGAGGCGTGCCTGCTGGTCTTGGCTGAGTAACGTGACTGATGTTGCATTGGCGGGAAGACACTGACAGCAGTAAGACTAAACAGGGGGGAGCTTCTGCGCCTTAGACGAGCCGTGAGCCACATGTGAGACTCAGTCTGACAGGTCAGTCACAGTCATTAGTGAGCGAGGAGTCCAATCCACTGTCCGGCTGTGTAACAAGTGAGGAGATTTATTTATGATAAAAGGAGCATGAGCAGCCAGTTTGAAACAAATAAAATTAGCAACTCATTTATCGGAGCTCACCTTTCTAGCAGCCTGACATTGTATGCAGTACTGATGGCCAGGCATGAGGAAAAGAGTCGTCATCTGCACAGTCACATCTCTCTGCTTCCAAAGTATTTGCCGTTGGGTTTGTTTAAAAGTGCTACTGTTTTTTTTAACATCCCATCTCATACTTCTTTAGAAGGCTGGAGATCACAAAAACAGGGCAGCCTTGTGCCTGACATTCAGATGTTAAAAACAGTAGAACTTTTAAACAAACTCAACGGCAAATACCTTGGAAGCAGTGGGATGTGACTGCAGATGATGACTCTCTGTTCCTCATGCCTGACCGATCAGTACTGCATGCAATGTCAGGCTGCTGGAAACAGTGAGGTCCTATGGGAGTTTTAAGCACTCTAATTGGCGGAGCATTATGTGCCAGTAGCTGGAGAATCAGACCTCAGTGTCAGGGCAGCCAACACAGCAAACTGCAGTGGTGTGGGTCTGTCAGTCTGCAGTGAGACTTGTCAGATTAGATGGGAATGGGATCTATATGATTATACATTAAATGATCGAAAACACTGTTGTAATTATGGTATAGGGGGCTGCCATGGCACTCAGTGGGCCTAAAATTAGTGGTTGCATGTTCTTCATACACTTCACAGCCAGGAATGCTTAGTGGTTCACTGGTTTGGTAAGCTTACCGTGCATTTATTCAAAAAATACAAAAATAGCTTGTTAAAGAATAGCTCCTTTATACATATGATGATAACAGATGTATATTTTTGTAAATAGAAAATGCACGGTATCCTTACCAAACCAGTGAACCACTAAGTATTCATGGCTGTGGAGTGTATTAAGAACATGCAGACATACTCAGATGTGTCATGTATCCAATTATTTTATCACCATAAGATTTATTACCATGTTATTATTTTAAATCCCAAAAAAGTCTTGCTGTTTTTATTAATGTCATTTACAGAATACCCACAAACTGTTCATTAATAATGTGCAATAAAAACTGGGGGATTATTACACCACCAAAAATATGTCTAGTTAGTTTGAAATTTAAATGAGCCAGGATTAAAAGGACGTTGATTAAAACATTATTTATCCTGAAAAAAAAGATTAACTCTATTCTATGAAAGCAGTCCTCACATTATTAAAAAAACAAATCTGTTTCTTAGAGCAAAGTGCTTATAGAATTTGCCATAATAGAAGTACTGTAAACGCATTGGCAGACATGGGGTTAACATAGTGCACAACATACATTCCTGCATTTTGTTTGGATAAACTGATCAATAAAAACTGGGAAAAGGGGCCCAAAAAAATTCTTGCACCAGGGCCCTCTGTTCATAAGGTCTGCCACTGGTCGGTGTGTATGTATTTAACTCTGTGTCTGTGTTTATGTTTGTGTATGTGTTTCTGTATGTGTGTGCCAGTGTATGTGCGTAACTCTGTGTCTGTGTATATGTTTGTGTATCTGTGTAACTTTGTGTATGTGTGTAACTCTGTGTCTATGTATATGTTTGTGTATGTGTGTGCCTGTGTATGTGTGTAACTCTGTGTCCGATGTATATGTATGTGTTTCTGTATGTGTGTAAACTCTGTGTATATGTTTGTGTATTTGTGTATGTGTGTGCCTGTGTATATGTGTAACTCTGCTGCCACGTGACACTCCATCCATCACTGACTTCCCTCACAGAACAAAGTGTTTGGAGCAGCTCAGCCTCAGCAAGCAATTGGAACTAAGGTGCATGTCTAAAGAGCAAACACATCTAAACTGAAACTGTTTTCAATGGTCAAACTAATAAATACCACATCTTATGTTGTCCCTTTATATTCATAGTGCTATAATATCTGCTTATCTGTAGGTATGGAGTTGTTTAGGGGCCCTTTATCTGGCTTGGCTGGTCCCTCACTTATTAATATATTCATTCACACAAATACACAGATAGACAGACATACGCACATACATACAGACATAGTAACTTAGTAAGTGTGTTTTATAACATGAGAGGCTGAGCTGTTCTAAAGTGCACACATATTAGTGCTAAATATAGTCCTTACTGCTCAGTATAATGCTCTATCTGGTTCACATATGGGTTTCTCCGGCGTATCATAGCTAGTGCCTCACCAGACTCTGACCTCACTGCACGTCACTGGAGAGGAACCTATTAAAACTGCCTATAAAGTAGGTGTGAGAATGTTAAAAGGAAAATCTGGCAAGAAAATGTATCAGAGCAGTAAATGCAGAAAACTGATAACAAGGAAAATAGGTTTGACTGCCTCCATGGTAGTTCAAATCGTCTTCAAATCTTGTTCAATTCTTGTATAATTCTTAGTGCTATCACTTAAAAGATTTTCACTTGGAAACTTAGAAATATAGAGTTCCCTGCAGATACATATCTCTTGCATTTTTAACCCTACATACTTTAGATTATATTCAATGCATGTTATTAAATAAATAACATACTTAGAGGTACAGTTCATGCATTAATTTTTCATAAAGATCTAATTCATAACACATTATGTAAACCTATCACCCAATTGTAGGAATTCACAAGCACTGCACTGACTGTTACCACCCCTGTACATACACTTGTGGTAAAACCATGAGCTCTGTTGTAATGCTTTTGTTGTTAATTGGGTGGGTGAGACTAGATTACCTATAGACTCAACCCTCTTGTAGGAAAACGTGCAACCTTTTGCCACTGCCTTCACAAGTTGATCATCCACATTCAAAAGAGGTAAATGCCTGCGTATAATATTGCAAATTTGTGAATACTGTTTACTATGTCTTGTGATAAAAGTAGCTCCTTCAAATGTAGAGATTCTTTAATGACTTGTCCTAGTAAGTACCACCGCTCCTAGTAAAACTGATCTCTAGACTGGACACATTTTGCCTGTCTTTAGAAACCGTAAGTTTGGAATAACCACAATACCTCAGTGAAAGAATACCAAAGTGATCTCTACAGGGAACTATTACTGCATTATAATCTAAATTTACTTAAAAGGACACTCAAGTCAAAATTTAACTTTCATGATTCAGATACAGCTTGCAATTTTAAACAACATTCCAATTTACTTCCAATAACAAAATGTACAGTCTTTTTATTTTTACACTTTTAATGTCACTAGTTCCTACTGAGCATGTGCAATAATTCACAGAATATACGTATATGCATTTGTGATTTGCTGATGGCACAAGGAGTGGAAATAGACATAACTGAAAATTATATAAATAAAATCTACTACTCATTTGAAGTTCAGACTAAGGGGCCGAATTATCAATGTGCTGTAGAGGATCATATCTGCTGCACATTGAAGAAGCAGTCGTAAGAACACTGCTTCTTAACTTCTCCGCCACCTCTTAGGTGGTGGACTGCAATTATCCCGATCTAATACAATCGGGATGATTGACACCCCCTGCTAGCGGCTACGAATATGCAGGGTGCGGCATTGCACAAGCATTTCACTAGAAATACTTGTGCAATGTTAAATATGCTGTCAGCATTTAGCGATGTTGGGCGGACATGATACGCTACAGCGAATCATGTCCGCCTGCCATTTGATAAATAAGTTCTATTGCATTGTTTTTTATCATGAATTTGTTGATTATGCAAATCTGCTTTATTTACTGGCCCTTTAATTTATGTGATCCCCATTATTTGGGAGATCTGTTTTTAAGGCCAAAAAGTAGATCTGACAGATTTTTTCTTATCAGAAGAATACATTTTGTTATAAATTATATTTAAAACATCCACATTTTGCATGGCAAATTACTGTTTATACCGCAAAAATCCCTTTAGATAATTGCACATGTATTACACATTGCAACCTTTCTACTAAATCAAGGGTTATGTTTTAAACTAAGTGCAGTCTTTTAGTTATACAAATTTCACTTCTCAATCGCCTGTCCATACAGCTTTTTGTGCATGCAGGATTCTATTCTTCTCTTCTCCTTGGCAGCTTGTAGATTATTACTTCCAGTAATCTCCAGGTACTTTATTTGTTTTAATTAAAAAAAAAACATAATAGTGAAGCTGAGGTCCAATTCTGTCCTTGGTCCCTTAACTCTATACAGTCCTCCTTCTCTATAGAAAGCAACAAATATAAAATGCTCCTTTCAGTTTTCCAACACTGAGGATAAATATAGAAATGTACAATATTCTTTATTTATGCATCATTAAAAATATTACAGAAATAATAGATAACACTTCCGCTGACATGTTGCATAACAGAAAAATGCTTATACATGGTGGCAACGTAAATATATTACTTCATGTGCTGAAATCTCAAGTATTTTGTCTAGCATTTTTCCTTTCATGCACAATGGGGGATATTTATCATAGCGTCAACTGAAAATACGCTTGAATTTGGCGTCGTAATTGTTGAGCCTCAAAATCGGAAGAAGTTCAATTTTGTGACGTAACATACGATCGACGCAGATCGATGCGAGTTGAAACCCCGTTGAATTCTAGCGGAATTATATTCATTCGCCCTCCTATTCGACACTATTTGAAGCTTTTAAAAAGTTATTAAAAAAATTCAACATTTACGCTCGCGTCTTTTCCGACGCAGCGTACCTAGTTTTCAATCCGCCACCCTTGAGGTCGCGGATGTTATAGAACTCAATGGGAGTTGGAAAACACAAAAATCCTATGTTCGATGCTACAAGAGAATGAAGCATATCACCTAATAAAATTCAATTACAAACTATTAAATATGTATACCCTTCAAAAATCGAACAATATTATTGCTACAAATTTGGTGCACTATATAGAGATACATTTTTACATTTAAAAATATAGATCTTTATTTTTACAATCTATTTGCACCATGTTTAATGTTGTATATATGCTTATACAAATGTTACAAACACAATCGGCTAGATTACGAGTCTTGCGTTATGAGTGAAAAAGCAGCGTTAAGGCTCATAACGCTGCTTTTTTACTACCGCTGGTATTACGAGTCTTGCAGATTTAGGGGCACCACACACTTTTTTGGCCTTACCGCAAATCAACTTACGCAATTTGCGTATAGTCTTTTTTCAATGGGACTTCCATAGCGCCGGTATTACAAGCTTTTTTTTTAGGCCAAAAAGTGAGCAGTACAGCCTATCCCGCAAGATTCGTAGCGCATTCTAAAGTCAGTAGTTATGAGTTTTACACTACAAAGCTGTAGCATAAAACTCAGAACTAAAGTGCTAAAAAGTACACTAACACCCATAAACTACCTATTAACCCCTAAACCGAGGCCCTCCCGCATCGCAAACACTAAAATAAAAATATTAACCCCTAATCTGCCACTCCCGACATCGCCGCTACTAGAATAAACGTATTGACCCCTAAACCCCCGCACTCCCGCATCACAAAATATTATTAACCCCTAATCTGCTGTCCCTAACATCTCCGCCACCTACCTACATTTATTAACCCCTAATCTGCCGCCCCCAACGTCTCCGCCACTATATTATATTTATTAACCCCTAAACCTAAGTCTAACCCTAACACCCCCTAACTTAAATATAATTAAAATAAATCTAAATAAAACCTACAATTTATAACTAAATAATTCCTATTTAAAACTAAATACTACATTGTATCTAGCTTAGGGTTTATTTTTATTTTACAGGCAAATTTGTATTTATTTTAACTAGGTAGAATAGTTACTAAATAGTTATTAACTATTTACTAACTACCTAGCTAAAATAAATACAAATTTACCTGTAAAATAAGACCTAACCTAAGTTACACTAACACCTAACACTACACTAAAATTAAATAAATTACCTAAATTACAAAAAAAACAAACACTAAATTACACAAAATAAAAAAGAAATTACAAGATATTTAAACTAATTACACCTAATCTAATAGCCCTAACAAAATAAAAAAGCACCCCCAAAATAAAAAAAAGTTCCCCATTGCCCTGAAAAGGGCATTTGTATGGGCATTGCCCTTAAAAGGGCTTTTAGCTCTATTGTAGCCCAAAGCCCTAACCTAAAAATAAAACCCACCCAATAAACCCTTAAAAAAACCTAACACTAACCCCCTGAAGATCCACTTACAGTTTTGAAGATCCGACATCCATCCTCAATGAAGCCGGGAGAAGTCCTCATTGAAGCGGCAAGAAGTCCTCAACGAAGCCGGGAGAAGTCTTCATCCAAGCCGGGAGAAGTGGTCCTCCAGACGGGCAGAAGTCTTCATCCAGACGGCATCTTCTATCTTCATCCATCCGGCGCTGAGCGGGTCCATCTTCAAGACATCCAGCGCGGAGCATCCTCTTCGAATGAAGTCTTCTTCCCGAATGAAGGTTCCTTTAAATGATGTCATCCAAGATGGCATCCCTTAGATTCCTATTGGCTGATAGAATTCTATCAGCCAATCGGAATTAAGGTTGAAAGAATCCTACTGGCTGATGCAATCAGCCAATAGGATTGAACTTCAATCCTATTAGATGATCCAATCAGCCAATAGGATTGAACTTCAATCCTATTGGCTGATCCAATCAGCCAATAGGATTGAGTTCACATTCTATTGGCTGTTCAAATCAGCCAATAGAATGCAAGCTCAATCCTATTGGCTGATTGGATCAGCCAATAGGATTGAAGTTCAATCCTATTGGCTGATTGCATCAGCCAATAGGATTTTTTCAACCTTAATTCCGATTGGCTGATAGAATTCTATCAGCCAATCGGAATCTAAGGGATGCCATCTTGGATGACATTACTTAAAGGTACCTTCATTCATCGGGTAGTCGTCGTTGGAAGAGGATGCTCCGCGCCGGATGTCTTGAAGATGGACCCACTCCCCGCCGGATGGATGAAGATAGAAGATGCCGTCTGGATGAAGACTTCTGCCCGTCTGGAGGACCACTTCTCCCGGCTTGGATGAAGACTTCTCCCGGCTTCGTTGAGGACTTCTTGCCGCTTCAATGAGGACTTCTCCCGGCTTCATTGAGGATGGATGTCGGATCTTCAAAACTGTAAGTGGATCTTCAGGGGGTTAGTGTTAGGTTTTTTTAAGGGTTTATTGGGTGGGTTTTATTTTTAGGTTAGGGCTTTGGGCTACAATAGAGCTAAAAGCCCTTTTAAGGGCAATGCCCATACAAATGCCCTTTTCAGGGCAATGGGGAACTTAGTTTTTTTTAGTTAGGGTTTTATTTGGGGGGTTGGTTGTGTGGGTGGTGGGTTTTACTGTTGGGGGTGTTTGTATTTTTTTCAGGTAAAAGAGCTGATTTCTTTGGGGCAATGCCCCGCAAAAGGCCCTTTTAAGGGCTATTGGTAGTTTAGTTTAGGCTAGGGTTTTTTTTATTTTGGGGGTGCTTTTTTATTTTGTTAGGGCTATTAGATTAGGTGTAATTAGTTTAAATATCTTGTAATTTCTTTTCGTTGAGGACTTCTTGCTGCTTCGATGAGGACTTCTCCCGGCTTCATTGAGGATGGATGTCGGATCTTCAAAACTGTAAGTGGATCTTCAGGGGGTTAGTGTTAGTTTTTTTTTAAGGGTTTATTGGGTGGGTTTTATTTTTAAGTTAGGGCTTTGGGCTGCAATAGAGCTAAATGCCCTTTTAAGGGCAATGCCCATACAAATGCCCTTTTCAGGGCAATGGGGAGCTTAGGTTTTTTTTTAGTTAGTGTTTTATTTGTGGGGTTGGTTGTGTGGGTGGTGGGTTTTACTGTTGGGGGGTGTTTGTATATTATTTTCAGGTAAAAGAGCTGATTTCTTGGGGGCAATTCCCCCGCAAAAGGCCATTTTAAGGGCTATTGGTAGTTTAGTTTAGGCTATGGTTTTTTTTATTTTGGGGGGCTTTTTATTTTGATAGGGCTATTAGATTAGGTGTAATTTGTTTAAATATCTTGCAATTTGTTTTTTATTTTATGTAATTTAATGTTTTTTTTTGTAATTTAGGTAATTGTATTTAATTTATTTAATTGTATTTAATTTAGGTAATTTATTTAATTGTAGTGTAGTGTTATGTGTTAGTATAACTTAGGTTAGGTTTTATTTTACAGGTAAATTTGTATTTATTTTAGCTAGGTAGTTAGTAAATAGTTAATAACTATTTACTAACTATTCTACCTAGTTAAAATAAATACAAACTTGCCTGTAAAATAAAAATAAACCCTAAGCTAGATAAAATTGAACTATTAGTTATATTGTAGCTAGCTTAGGGTTTATTTTACAGGTAAGTATTTAGTTTTAAATAGAAACTATTTAGTTATTAATTGTAGGTTTTATTTAGATTTATTTTAATTATATTTGTTAGGAGGTGTTAGGGTTAGGGGTTAATAACTTTATTATAGTGGCGGCAGATTAGTGGTTAATAATTGTAGGTAGGTGGCGGCGATGTTAGGGGCGGCTGATTAGGGGTTAATAATATTTAACTAATGTTTGCGATGCGGTAGTGTGGCGGTTTAGGGGTTAATATGTTTATTATAGTGGTGGCGACGTTGGGGGCGGCAGATTAGGGGTTAATAAATGTAAGTAGGTTGTGGCGACATTGGGGGCGGCAGATTAGGGGTTAATAAATATAATGTAGGTGTCGGCGATGTTGGGGGCAGCAGATTAGGGGTTCATAAGTATAATGTAGGTGGCGGCGATGTCCGGAGCGGCAGATTAGGGGTTAATAAGTATAATGTAGGTGTCGGCAATGTCGGGGGCGGCAGATTAGGGGTTAATAAGTGTAAGATTAGGGGTGTTTAGACTCGAGGTTCATGTTAGGGTGTTAGGTGTAAACATAAATTTAATTTCCCCATAGGAATCAATGGGGCTGCGTTACGGAGCTTTACGCTGCTTTATTGCAGGTGTTAGGCTTTTTTTCAGCCTGCTCTCCCCATTGATGTCTATGGGGAAATCGTGCACGAGCACATACAACCAGCTCACCGCTGACTTAAGCAGCGCTGGTATTGGAGCACATTTTTGCTCTATGCTCACTTCTTGCCTAATAATGCTGGGTTTGTAAAAACCTGTAATACCAGCGCTGTAGGGAAGTGAGCGGTGACAATAACGTGCAAGTTAGCACCGCACCGCTCATAACGCAAAACTCGTAATCTAGCCGAATGTTATTAAATAGCATTCCTTTTCTGTCATGTTTTTCAATGGTCATACTCTACATTATTATTTAATTCACTCTTCCAATACATTTTTGAACAAAGGATAGCAAAAGAATGAAAACTTAAAAGAAAAAGAAAAATCACACAAAGGATAGCAAGAGAATGAAAACTTAAAAAAAGAAAAATATTCACACAAAGGATAGCAAGAGAATGAAAACAGTGCCCCAAAAAAATTATATATTTGAAAATGATAATCAAATTCACACAAAGGATAGCAAGAGAATGAAGCATATCACCTAATAAAGGTCAATTACAAACTATTAAATATGTATACACTTCCAAAATCTAACAATATTATTGCTACATATTTGGTGCACTATATAGAGATAATTTTTAAAATTTTAATATAAACACAAAGTTATTAAACAGCATTCCCTTTCTGTCATGTTTTTCAATGGTCATACTCTACATTATTATTTAATTCACTCTTAATAAAACATTTTTAACAAAGGATATCAAAAGAATGAAAAGTAAGAAAAAAAGACAAAATTCACACAAAGAATAGCAAGAGAATGAAAACAGTGCCCAAAAAACATTCAATATTTGAAAATGATAATCGAATTCACACAAAAGGATAGCAAGAGAATGAAAACAGTGCCATTAAAAATACATTGACATGATTTTAAAATTACATTCTATGTTTTGCATGTTCAACAGCTGTAATAAATGCAGGTGTAATAAATGCAGGTTTATTCTTTGTGCAATTCCATCAATTACTTATGCACAACACATGAGTATTTATCTAGGGATAAAATCTGAACTCTGATTTTCTGTGTTTGCATGGCAGCGTTGTGGAAGCTTAAAAGGTCAGTCATTATATTTTAACTTCAAAACACATAATAGCACTGTTTTCATTCTGTTGCTATCCTTTGTTGGAAGTAGAATGCCATTTTAAAGTTATTTCTATGTATTTTGCATGTCATTGTTTTCTTTTGTGCTTGAAAAATACATTGAAATTAATGTAAAATTGCATATCATAATGTTCGGCATTGCATTATCTTTCTAACTTAGGTTTGGCAATGTTAATACACCACATTGTTCTTAAAATGTTATTTCAAAAACACAGAAATCACTGACCTTTTAAGTCTCCACAATGCTGCCATCCAAACACAGAAAATCTGAATTATGATTGCAACCATAGTTAAATACTCATGTGTTTTGCATAAGTTATTTAGTTAATTGCACAAACAATACACCTGCATTTATTACAGCTGCTGAACTCACCTGGATGATCTAATTCTAGACATTCATTTTGACACAACATTGTGCTTGTCAAATGACGCAATAATACAGAAATTTGGTTAATCGTGAATAAATTATTTAATCAATTTGCTCGTAAAATGACGCAAGAATCCTGAAATTCTGTAAGTCATTGGTTAGGTAATGTGTGGCGCATCTCTTATTCAATTGCTGAAATCATTCAAAGCTCTAGAACTTGGCAGTATAAAAGGGGCTTTCAATCATTTCAATTCATTTTTATTTTGAGCATGGATATTCTAAATGCTTTACACTATGTTGTGTTCTTAAGGAGACGCAGGGAAAGTCGGGTGTCTGCTGGGTGACAAAGAAGACACCAGCGGGTGCCAAGGGTGTTCCTGCCTAGGGTTGGTCTCCATGCCCTCAGTGACCAAGAGGTGATACGTAGATTTCGACTAAATAGGGCCTCTATTGAGTCCACTGCAAGGACTAGGGCAATCCCTAGGATGATGAAATTACTATCGGTCCAGGCTTTGGCAGGTCTAGGTGTAGGTATGAGCCAGGCAACCTTCTCACGTCATCTAAAGGTTGTCCTGAGTGCCTTGCACCAACGCCTAGTCCATCATGTCAACTTCCCAAATACACCTGAGGAGTGGCATGCTGTCAAGCTCCAGTTCTATCATCTGGCTGGATTGAAAAGAGTATTGGGGGCCATAGAAGGCACGCATGTATTGGTGCAGCCTCCCAGGGGTGCAAAGGAGCCATACCGGGACAGGAAGCACAACCACTCGCTGAATATCCAGATCATTTGTGACGCCAGGTTGAGGATAATAAGCATACGCTCTGGACTCCCTGAATGCAACCACGATTCCTTCGTCCTCCAGTATTCGGCAATCTACTATTGTTTCCAGGAGGGACAAATGCCAGAGGAAATCCTGATAGGTAAATATCTCATATATACTTCAACATATGTATAGGATATATTTTATTCATTCTGATTGCTAATGTCAATGATCTATTTTATTACACAGGTGATTCTGGATATTCGTGTCTTCCGTGGCTGTTCATACCCGTCCACAACCACAACAGAGTGGAAGAGGTGCGCTACAACGTGGCACACATCGCCACCAGATCAGTGATTAAGCACACCTTTAGCGTATTGAAGAGCTGTTTCCACTGCTTGGACATCTCTGGTGGGATTCTTCAGTACGCCTCCTCCAAAGTCTCCTTAATTTTTGTGATTTACTGTATGTTGCACAACATTGCCCTAACAATCCCTGATATAGATCTGGAGAGCTTGGATAACCATGAGTAAGCATGGGGAACATCTAGCTCCATTAGAGGAGAATGATGCTAGGGGATTCCAAGCTCGAGCAGACTATATTCAGGCGGTTTTTGGGCAATAATGTTGACAGTGCAACATACAGTATTTATTTTATTCATATTTACTTTACAGAATATTTTCAATCCAAAAGATTATATATTTTGGATTATATGTTTGCAATATTTGTCATTTAAATATCGACAAAATGATATTCTATATCATCGTCTTTCCATTGATTAAAAGTGGTTAATTTTGTCAATCTTGCAATTGTTCAATGTAAAGTTTATGAAAAACAGATGTTTAATAAAATATCTTCAAATAAATATTTTTTTGGCTGTACACTTGACTTTGTTTTTATTTTTAATGTTATAGCAATAAAAATTTTAAATATGTGTTTACCTTCTACCTATTTTTTTCAAACTGCCCCCTTATTTCATTTCTTTAGACAGACTTGCATTTTAGCCACTCACTGTTAACTTAAGGGTAACTTAATGTGCATGAGCTCAATGTTATCTATATGAAACGCATAAAAGGGATACTAAACCCAAATTTTTTCTTTCATAATTCAGATAGAGCATGCAATTTTAAGCAATTTTCTCATTTGCTCCTCTTATCAAATTTTATTTGTTCTCTTGTTGTCTTTATTTGAAATAGCAGTAATGTAAGGTTAGGAGCCAGCCCATTTTTGCTTCAGCACCTGGGTAGCGCTTGCTGATTGGTTTGCTACATTTAGCCAGCATTTAGCAAGTGCTACCCAGGTGCTGAACCAAAAATGGGACAACTCTTAAGCTTACAGTCTAGCTTTTTAAAAGCAAGATAGCATGTGAATGATGAAAAATTGATAATAGGAATGAATTAGAAAGTTGCTTAAAATTGCATGCTGTACCTGAATCATGAAAGACAAAATTTGGGTTTAGTATCCCTTTAACTAATGACCTCTAGTGGTCTAAATTATTTAGGAATAGAGGCAGTCTTCAAGGTCTAATACATTTGCATATGAACGTCCTAGGCTTAGCTTTCAACTAAGAATACAAAAAAGAACTAATTAAATTTTAAAAATAAAATTGATTTTATAAAATTTAATTTTACATTTTAAATTTTTTTTTTTCTACATTTTCATTTTTTAAAAATTAGCTTTTCACCCATATCAAAAAATGCAATTTATTAGATTGCTATCATTTGTTGAAGTAGCAGCAATGCACTACAGGTTTAGAAATTAATACGTGTTACTCTCTCTCGCAATATCTCTCTCTTTTGCACTCTCTCTTTTCAAATATATATATTTTTTAAAAAAATTCAACACATAGAAGGTTTATTTAGCTGTTCAGCCTTCACTTCTTCACAGTTTGTTGGATTGAGAGCTTACATTGTTTGGCAGTTTTAGGGGGACACAGGTTTGTGAAGCAATCTTGATGAGGTACCCGTGCTTGTACAATTTTTCAAAATGTGTTAACTAACCCTTTAATTATTGATTTTCATCTTAGTTGAGAGATTGTGATTGAGTTATGTACTTGCTCTGTGTATTACTTTAAAAATGTCTTGATGAATGTTCAATATTGTACTTGCGCACTGTACTGTCCGTGCTTAAAGGGACATTTAACACTCAATTTGATTTCAATAAAAGATGTTTAATTCTTTTTATTATACATTCTCCAGTTTAGCATTACCAACTATGTTATATTGATATACTTTTTATCTCTGTGATTAACTTTTATATAAGAATATTCTGACAACCCCCTGATAAAATGACATTTAATTAATTAACTATTGACTTTCATTTTAGCAAATTAAAATTAAAAAAAACCTTTTATAATATTTTTTATAAATATACATTATTTGTAAATATTTTATATTATTACTATTAAATGTTGGATCTGAGCTTTACATTTCTTTGTTGGTTTTCAGTGTCCCTTTATTTAAAAGGTCATATATAAATGAAATATGATAATGAATACATTTACACAATTTTAATACATTTTAAATTCCTTGACTATCACATGGTAATTATGACTCATTAAATTAAAATTATGGATGCATTGAACCTTTAATAGAAGTGATTTGTTTAGGCCAAAGTCAAGACTATATATTTTTTAAATATTTTTTTATTCAAAACATATATGATGTAGATTCAACCTTTAAGAAGCGGATAAAAGTATATCTTACACAGGCATTCAGTTTGATCATCAATCATTTGTAACATTTTTATTATGTGAATAAAGTAATAACAAACAAATTTATTAATCTTCAAATTATTTTTATTCAAAATTTGGATTAACTCCAATTTCAATATTTTATAAATGAAAAATACATACATAATCACACACAAAAAGAACAGAATAAAAACCCTATTATTTTGCTATTTTTCAGGATGGAGACGGGGGGGGGGGATCTCTCCCTTGTTCCCCATCTCCCAAACATTAAAAACAATTCTCTATTAAAAATCTGGTTGTCTTCATCTGCCCTCTCCCGATGCTGGATTTCTCCCTGCTCTACAGCTGCCCTGGCCCTATCTACCTCTAATCTCTCCCTATCAAAATGTATTCTATCACTATCCCTCTTCCTTTTGTAAAAAAAATATATCCCTCTAATCTTGCACAATCCCTCATCCGTTCATATTCAAATCTTTCCCTCTCTAAATCTATTCTACCTGATTCTATTCTAAACCTTTCCATCTCTAAATCTAATCTTTCCCTATCTACTATGGTGCCCCTCTCTAATATCTGCCCCGTTTGCTCAACAGATAATCTTAATGCCCCATGCAACTCATGGTGATCATCCCGGTACTGCCTGGCCAGATGTAACATTTGACAAACTGCCTCATCATCATTGATGGGAGGCAGTTTGTGGCCAGGATCAGCATGGCCATGAGCCACTGGGGCATGACAACAGGTGCAGGAGGGACATCAGGGCCCAGAGCAGCTGTGTCTTCTGGGGCAGGAGGGGCAGCACAGATGAGAGCCTCCATACCCAATGTCCCCTGGGAGATTCCCTGCTCCTGGGATTCTGGTAATTGGGTCTCTCCCAGGGCCACCTCCTCCACAATGGCTCTCATCTGATGAACACAACCATCAATCTCCTCTGAAACATTATGTGTTATGTTCCATATTTAAAGAAATTAAAATAAAAAAAGAATCCCATGTAATGTAATGTTAAAGATTAAAGGCATATAAAAGTAAAGAGATAGCTTCCATGATTCCTATTGTGATTCTCAATTTCAAACACTGACATGAAGGATTCTAATAGTTAATATTATCTTAAAGGGATACTCCATCAAAGTTTGTAATACAAATGAATGTGTCTCACCTTTTTCAAAAATATATTTAATTGTTGCTATATAAATGTTTGAACAAAAGTGCTTATTATAAAAGCTATATAATTTTCAAAAGTGTATTTAAGTATTCACCGTGCACCAGCATTTTCCACACAGCACTTTTTTTTTTCATTTTAAAACTGTTTTTAGACTGTTTCTTAATTACTGACATGATACAAGTCGCATAGGTGCTGTGAGAAGCTTGAGGATTGACAATGCTGTTGCTCAGAGAATATCATATTAAAATTAATATTTAGATTTTAGCTGACAAAGATAGATAGATCTATCTATCGATCTATCTAGGTGATAATGCTGATGTTTCTATCGATCTATCTAGGTGATAATGCTGATGTTTGTATAGGTTAAAGCAATATTCTATTCAAAATAGAAGGGTAATGATTGTGATAGAGCATAAAATTTGAATGAACTTTATAAATAAATCAATAAACATTTTTCTCTCTTTCCTGTTAATATTTTTTTTAAATATAGGCTTAGATGTTCTTTGTTTTGTTAAGCACATATTTGTTAAGCACAGATTGTTGTTGGAATGTAGGCAAACAATCATCAGGCAAAGCATAGTTGATGATCCAAACCTGTGATTCCTTCTAAGTTTAAAGGGACATGAAACCCAAAAATGTTCTTTCATGATTAAAGGGACACTGAACACAAATGTTTTCTTTTGTGATTCAAATAGAGCATGCAATTTTAAAGGGACAGTCTACTATAGAATTGTTATTGTTTTAAAAGATAGATAATCCCTTTATTCCCCATTCCCCAGTTTTGTATAACCAACACAGTTATATTAATATACTTTTTACCTCTGTGATTACCTTGTATCTGGGAACCTTCTTCCAGCCCCCTGATCACATGACTGTGACTGTTTATTATCTATTGTCTTAAATTTAGCATTGTTTTGTGCTAATCTTAAATAACCCCCTGTGCCTGAACACAGTGTTATCTATATGGCCCACGTGTACTTTCTGTCTCTTTGTGTTGAAAAGAGATTTAAAAAGCATGTGATAAGAGGCAGCCCTCAAATGCTTAGAAATTAGTACATGAGCCTACCTATGTTTAGTTTAAACTAAGAATACCAAGAGAGAAAAGCAAATTTGATGATAAAAGTAAATTGGTAAGTTGATTAAAATTAAAAAGTCCTATCTGAATAATGAAAGTTTAGACTGTCCCTTTAAGCAACTTTCTAATTTACTCCTTTTATCTAATTTTCTTTATTCTCTTGGTATGTTTATTTGAAAAGCAAGAATGTAAGTTTAGATGCCGGCCCATTTTTGGTAAACAACCTGGGTTTTCCTTGCTGATTGGACAGCACCAATAAACAAGTGCTGTCTATTGTCTGAACCAAAAAAAATGCTGGCTCCTTAGCTTAGATGCCTTCTTTTTCAAATAAAGATAGAAAGAGAATGAAGCAGAATTGATAATAGGAGTAAAAGAGAAAGTTGCTTAAAATTGCATGCTCTATCTGAATCATGAAAGAAAAAACGTGGGTTCAGTGTCCCTTTAAGCTAGAGAATAATAAAAATTGTATTTTTTTTTTAAATTGACTTCTATTATCTAATTTGTTTCATTCTCTCGGAATGCTTTGTTGAATGAGGAGCAATGCACAACTGGTTGTTGACTGAACACATTGGTGAGCCAATGACAATCAGTATATATATTCAGCAACCAATCATCACCTAGGTTCTTTGCTACTCCTGATCTTGCCAAGATAAACATTTCAGCAAAGGATGACAAGAGAATGAAGCACATTAATTAATTGAATTAAATTAGAAAATTGATTAATATAGTATTCCCTATCTGAATTCACAAAGTAAAGGGTTGTGTTTCTTGTTCCTTTAAATTATTTATCAAAAATAGTTAATAATATAAAGAAAAATATTGAACAATAGGACAATTTTTTGATGTATATATAAAATGCATGGTTTATGTGAATGAGGAATATCATTGTTTGACTATACTATTATTAGAAATGCTTAAAAAAAATAACAGATTATATCAACTTTCAATGGAATTTTAACGTTTGTGTTTAAGAAAGTGATATTCTTCATTAATACAAATTTAACTTTAACATTATGTTATTGACAGTCCGGCTAATGTGAGCACACATAACATTAATGTTTGATCATTACACAGCACATTATTTATTATTCCCCACAGAGGATCTATGACGATTATGTCTTTTCTTGGTTTTTCAAATTGTATAGCTTAGGATGCACTATATTAACTCGAATATTGTATGTATGGTTTTTTCTTTTTCCTGTGTCATTGTATTTGGACAAAGTATCTGTTTGTAATTTTTTTCTGTGCAACCTCAATAAAAAAGAAAAAGAATTAAAAAAAAAAAAAAATGTTTGATCATGTTTTTGTTACCTGAGGAGATCAAAGATGTTGGAGGGTGTCCCAAAGCCCTTGTGACCTCAGCTGTAAGAAAATAAATGTGTATATACAAAGTTAAAAATCAAATTACAATTATACGAGTAAGAGCATTTTAACTAAACAAAATCTAACATTAAAAACATACCTGTAGAACGGCCAATGCTTGCTCCATCAGGGGTGCTGTACATTATGTCAGGATGTGTGGCAGCCAAGGAGAAGCTGTGGCTGGATTCAGTATGGATACTGACGGGCAATAGGAGGTTCTCATTCCCAGCAGGGGCAGCATCAGCAACAGCTGTATCTGCAGCAGCAGCATTGGGTAGATGCTTTAGAAAAATAAAATCAACAAACATGATTAATAATATAATTGTACATCCTAATGTCATTTTAAAAAAAAAAAACTATATTTTTATTAAAAACACTTTTGCGACATGAAAAATGCATGTAATCAAACTTTAATTACCTGCCACCTCGTCAGTATCATGCCCAACCAAATCCAGACCAAGCGTCATATTTGACCCTAGCTTCTCCATCAGCTGAGTCTCGTATGTAGACAACTCAGCTGTATACGGCACGCCACCACCTGTAGAACGTGCAGCCTGCTTCTCCCTGGCCAGCTTGGCCTTCAAGATTCTCTTGATTTCCAAAAATCTCTTCTTACAGTGCTCCACCGATTTCACATGTGCGCCCTCGGCGGAGACACTGTCAGCTATAGCTCTCCAGACCTGATTTTTTTCTGAGAGCGAGGTCTGTTGGGCTTTGGAACCATATATAAAATCATAGTTTTCTAAAACAAGGGTAACTAAAATACGATTTTGCTCAAAAGAAAATTGAATATTGCGCCCGGACTTTGTCTTTCCAGATGCCATATTAAAATAATAAAAAAGTACACAAAAGTCGCAATACAAATAAGAAAACACACAATCACATGAAGACCTATGGCTCTCATCAAACCTTAATAGGACTTAATAGACTTCATTTTCAATCCCCTTTTATAGTTAGTTAAAACGTAGAAAATCAGCAGTTAACAATTAAACAATCTTCAATTAAAGTTTTACAGTATTAGCTTTATTGACCGTTATTCAATTCTAAGAGTACATCCTATTAATAATGCCGTCATTGTTGACGCCTGATTAATCTAATCCTCAAAGGTAACAATAAATATAATCCTGTGATACAATATATCATTTTTAAAAGGCCCATTTTTGTGTGAGAATGAAAATGTATTTGTTTGTCACGCAGAGATAAAAATAAAACATTTTCTTTTCTTGTCAGTCACTCATTGGTGAGGCATATAATATGATAAATGATTTGCTGCTATCAGCACAAGATTGATATATTGCGCCAATCAAAATGCATAAAAAAAATTATATTGTAAAGAACCAATAAGATAGTTCTATGTTTTGTATTCTGGTGTCGCACTTTATATTATTTTGAGGGAGGTGTTAGTTTTATAGTTAGCATTGGAGAGTGATCAGGTATTTTGATTATTTGTTTGAAAATTATGTTGCTGCAAGCCAGTTTTACAGATGGCGAACTAGTAACACTAATTTACGGTATGAACCATTTTTTTCCCTCGGAGGATAGGTGGAGTGCGGGGGATACAGCACGAGCATCGGGATATCATTATTTCTGAGCTGATGCAACGCATGCAGAGGTTATCCGGGATATGGAGGTCACGTTGCCAATGTCTCCGCCGTTTCAGTGATCTGAGGTGTAGGGAGTGAGATTGCTACCAAGCGATAAGATCACTGATCAGGAGATGTAAGTATAATTTATACAGTGTATTGACAAACATGACGCAAGTAATTAAAACAAATGAGAATTAAAAAAAAGATTAAAAATTTGACAATTTAATATTCATTAAATTTATAATTGGTGACAAAAAGACGCCAAACATTAATAAAAGAAATACAATTGTAATTATTTAATTGCTAATAGCTTCTATAGTCCATGATTATTAATAAATAGATATACAGTATATATATATATATATATATATATATATATATATATATATATATATATTGGAATATAAAAGAGAAAAGCAAATGAGAATATTTATCTATGTATCAATCACTATATATCGGTATATAAAAAAATTATATATATATAGATATAAAAATGGAAGAAGATTGCACTCCAAGCTGATGATTCAAAACAATGCCCTGGGTGCAGCAAAACAGCAAATAGACATAGAAGAAAAAGCACACTCCAAGGGATCCTTATTTTAGGCACTTTTAATAGTGAACGTTTTCAGACGCCTAACGTCCGTCCTCAGACCAAAAAAGTGTTACATGTTACTTACCCCAGCACCCCTTAAATGCAACAAGCCACCACAGTGAAACTGGCCGGGCATCCACGCTCTCCCGGGTAGCTCCGCCCCCAACAGGTGACGTCATCATCCCGGGCAACGTGAGTCCGGTCAGCCAAAATAATAAATAAGTGAAACCTGTGAAACAACATACATAAAGGAACATAAATTGGGCATAGAGTTATGAAACATTAAAACATAGCACAATATTGTAGATTGTATTTGTCAAATAGTCAAGTGTGCCACACCGGGTTGTCATAGCAACCATCATAAGCAAAGCTTGCGAGACATGTGACCATAAGCAAGCCAATCATAAGCAAGTAATCGAAACTGTATGCAATCTATTTGCAGGACAAAATGGCATAAGGACTAACAAATTTACAAGGAACCCGATTCTGTTATTGGAGTCTCACATAAACAGCCAAATGTGTCAGTAACATTACAGAGCAAATAATGAAGTGACGAAAAATGCTCTGAATCATGTGACCCTGCAACAACCAATCGTGAGAGCTCACAGGGCTGAATAACCGTAATCATGGCAACATAAACAAAAACAAAGTTGCAATAATGTTAGATAAGCGTCCTAAAAGCTATAAACTTAAGCAAAAGGAACCATATCTACAATAACCAAATAACGTACTATAGGTACTAATATGCAAAGCTGGATCAATAGATGTGTATGCTGTAATGCTAAACTGAAGCATAGAATTAATTAACACCAATATTGGGTACAGCATTGCACATCTAGTGGTGCAGAACATTAGATAGGAACAATGTCAGCCTAAGTATAGGCGAAAACATATACAGAACAAATTTATACAGAAAAATAAACAAAAAAATAATAAATAAAAAAATAATAAAAAAATATCCTAAATCATATGGCAAAGTGATAGAAAGGTATTGATAAAACAGGACTCTCATTATATTTGAATAAGTGGACTCTCCTAGTCAAAAATCTCAATATAGGGGCGATAGCACCTTAAATAAAGCAAATAAACTGTGTTAAATAACTTGAAATAAGACATGAAATAAGACATATGGCTAAATGATAGAAAGTTGTAAATGAAACTGGACTCTCATTATATTTGGATCAGTGGACTCTCTTAGTCCATAAATATCTCACTAACGGGGCCATTACACCTTTGTTAGAATAGATAGAATGATGCATAAATTGGGACAAGCCTCATATTATTATAGGAAAGATTGCCAATCCAGATGGGTGTTCAAACCTTTAGGGACTAAAGTCTGTAAGTGGAATGTCCATCTGGCCTCCTTTTGCAGTAGTATTCTATCACAGTCTCCACCCCTGGAAAGGGGGGGCACATGATCAATTATTGTGTATTTTAAATCCGACACTCTATGTTGGAATTGCTGGAAATGTCTGGCAACCGGTTGTTCCTCACTGCCTTGTTTGAGTGCCACTCTAATTGCAGAGCGATGGTTTGCCATCCTAGTGCGTAAATCATCAACAGTCTTCCCGACATAGTATAAGCCACATGGACAGTGGAGTAGGTAGACTATGTGTGTATAGATAGATAGTAGTAGTAGATGGCGCTGGTCTATTGAGTGATTTTCTCTAGTAAGTGAAGAGAAAAAAGGCTTGATGCATATATTGAAGCCAATTAATATGGGTGCAGTATACTCACTCCATAAGATGAATCTTTACAGCTGAAAGGGAACGTAGCATCAGATGGCAAGAGTCCACAGGTTCCTGGAGTCAAATACTGAATTTTCAGGTTTATCCAAAAGTGGACTATAAATGAATAGAGACCCAAATGACAAAAGTATCCAGTGTGTAATTAAAAAAAAAATGTAGTAACTTAATCCATAAATAAGGAGATTCCAGCTCAGCACAGCAAAACAAGATCTTGACAATCTTTCAACAAAGGATAAAAGGTTTTATTTGCTCAACGCGTTTCAACGTATTACACGTCTTTATCAAGAGCATACATTAAAACAAGTAAAACAGGTAAGTAAAACCAAGTATTGAGTGTATTATCATATTACGCTACCGCTTTTAAATTCATCACCACCAAGAATGGGCTATAGAAGGGCAAGATCCTTGAAGGACCACCTAGTTCAGACTGACCCCCAACAAGCATATAAGAAGAGGACATGGCTCAACACCAACAAACCTGGAGTCTATCGATGCCTGGGCTGTACAACCTGTGGTGGGTTGATCACTGGCCCCTCATTCACACATCCTTACAAGAGGAAAACGTTTAAACACAAATTTAGGCTTATGTGTACAACTACACACATAGTCTACCTACTCTACTGTCCATGTGGCTTATACTATGTCGGGAAGACTGTTAATGATTTACGCACTAGGATGGAGAACCATCGCTCTGCAATTAGAGTGGCACTCAAACAAGGCAGTGCGGAACAACCGGTTGCCAGACATTTCCAGCAATTCCAACATAGAGTGTCGGATTTAAAATACACAATAATTGATCATGTGCCCCCCCTTTCCAGGGGTGGAGACCGTGATAGAATACTACTGCAAAAGGAGGCCAGATGGACATTCCACTTACAGACTTTAGTCCCTAAAGGTTTGAACACCCATCTGGACTGGCAGGCTTTCCTATAATAATATGAGGCTTGTCCCAATCTATGCATCATTCTATCTATTCTAACAAAGGTGTAATGGCCCCGTTAGTGAGATATTTATGGACTAAGAGAGTCCACTGATCCAAATATAATGAGAGTCCAGTTTCATTTACAACTTTCTATCATTTAGCCATATGTCTTATTTCATGTCTTATTTCAAGTTATTTAACACAGTTTATTTGCTTTATTTAAGGTGCTATCGCCCCTATATTGAGATTTTTGACTAGGAGAGTCCACTTATTCAAATATAATGAGAGTCTTGTTTTATCAATACCTTTCTATCACTTTGCCATATGATTTAGGATAGTTTTTTATTATTTTTTTATTTATTATTTTTTTGTTTATTTTTCTGTATAAATTTTTTCTGTATATGTTTTCGCCTATACTTAGGCTGACATTGTTCCTATCTAATGTTCTGCACCACTAGATGTGCAATGCTGTACCCAATATTGGTGTTAATTAATTCTATGCTTCAGTTTAGCATTACAGCATACACATCTATTGATCCCGCTATGCATATTAGTACCTATAGTACGTTATTTGGTTATTGTAGATATGGTTCCTTTTGCTTAAGTTTATAGCTTTTAGGACGCTTATCTAACATTATTGCAACTTTGTTTTTGTTTATGTTGCCATGATTACGGTTATTCAGCCCTGTGAGCTCTCACGATTGGATGTTGCAGAGTCACATGATTCAGAGCATTTTTCGTCACTTCATTATTTGCTCTGTAATGTTACTGACACATTTGGCTGTTTATGTGAGACTCCAATAACAGAATCGGGTTCCTTGTAAGTTTGTTATTTGTTAGTCCTTATGCCATTTTGTCCTGCAAATAGATTGCATACAGTTTTGATTACTTGCTTATGATTGGCTTGCTTATGGTCACATGTCTCGCAAGCTTTGCTTATGATGGTTGCTATGACAACCCGGTGCGGCACACTTGACTATTTGACAAATACAATCTACAATATTGTGCTATGTTTTAATGTTTCATAACTCTATGCCCAATTTATGTTCCTTTATGTATGTCGTTTCACAGGTTTCACTTATTTATTATTTTGGCTGACCGGACTCACGTTGCCCGGGATGATGACGTCACCTGTTGGGGGCGGAGCTACCCGGGAAAGCGTGGATGCCCGGCCAGTTTCACTGTGGTGGCTTGTTGCATTTAAGGGTTGCTGGGGTAAGTAACATGTAACACTTTTTTGGTCTGAGGACGGACGTTAGGCGTCCGAAAACGTTCACTATTAAAAGTGCCTAAAATAAGGATCCCTTGGAGTGCGCTTTTTCTTCTATGTCTATATATATATATATATATATATATATATATATATATATATATATTGATGATAATATATGTATATGAACTTTAATAGCGATAGATAGTGGTATAGATAAAGAGATATATATTTTAGAATAGAGATAGGTAGATAGAGCTATAAAATTGATAAAAAGAGAGAGATATTGATAGAAAGAAATGTATAGATAGAGATTGTTAGATAGATGATAGATTGATATTTGTGTGTATATATATATATATATATATATATAAATATACAAATATTTTACAATTTAAATTTTGTTTAGTATGGAATATATAATGTCCATTCTTTAAAAATACATTGAGATTAAACGTAATATTAGAAAATAACTGCTTCTAATGTTGACATTCATCATTGTATGTTTGTAGATTTAAAAAGGGCACGAGAGAGGATACCTCGGTATGTCATGCCAGTCTACATAGCCAGCTTGAGGAGCAACAGGGCATCACTACCGCTTCCTGTAAGCCTTCTCCAGCCTATGGAGATACAGAAGGTAATTTAACATATCAACATGTACCTATTATTTAACTATAAAAGAGAAATTTATAAAAAATATTAGTTAATAATGCAGTTGCATCTGAAATGCACAAGTTCTGTGCCTAGGGCATCAGATTTGGGATGGGCAGCACAACTGTCCTATCCTATATCTAAAAAAACCATACAGTATAGTGAGTGATAATGTGTAGGCATTTAAAGAGAAAAAAGGCACATGCATTGATTAAGGCTTACAGGCAGTGCAACTTTACAACGTTAATTAATTTAGAGCATTTTTGACTTGGAAGCATTAAACATGAGAAAATTGAGCGGGGATATGCTTCCAAGGTGAGACTGGAGGAGAAGACCATGTGACAATATGCTGCCTCCCCTTATCAGCTCTGGTAGGTCTGCGAGCACAGTGCTTATTGAAGGTCTTAGCAGCTAATAAAATGGATGCTTGTGTACACTGCTTTGATCAACTTGTATTGTCTAATCATTAACTCTTGGGGATAATATATGTAAGCTACTAATAGTTAGCTTTTGATGCACACATTAAGCCATAGAGAAAATATGCAAGAGAGAATTAAATATTTTCATTAATTGAATTTATATAATTTTGGTATTCTGTTGAATGTAAAAGGCAATGATTGTTTTAAAGTGTATTCTTCTTTACCTCCATTACTCCCTCAACTCGCTACCTCCCTCAACTCAATCACTCATAATGAGGCCCATTTATCAAGCTCCGTACGGAGCTTGTTGGCCCATGTTTCTAGCGAGTCTTCAGACTCGCCAGAAACAGCAGTTATGAAGCAGTGGTCTAAAGACCGCTGCTCCATAACCCTGTCCGCCTGCTCTGAGCGTGTGGACATGAATCTCCACAATTTAACCCGATCGAGTACGATTGGGTTGATTGACACCCCCTGCTGGCGGCCGAATGGCCACGAGTCTGCAGGGGGTGGCGTTGCACAAGCAGCTGGGCGGCATTGCACCAGCAGCTCTTGTGAGCTGCTGGTGCAATGCTGAATACGGAGAGCGCACTGTCGGATCAGGTCCGCAAGACCTTTGATAAATACCTCTTTATCTCAACTGACTCCCTTTCTCCCATTTTTAAATCCTTTATTTTAATCAAGACTTTTCTATTCTCTCTACCTCCCTTCATGCTTTCCTTTCCCTAACTTTGTTTGCAATCCCCTTACTTTCTCTCACTTCTCTCATGGATAAAATGGTATGAGATGCATGCAATTCAACACACCTGTATGCAAGTGTTTTTCTAGGCCTTTTTCTATTTAAATTATTTAAAAAAAAACAAAAAAAAAAACACACAATCACATAAAAAATATTAATTTGAAATATAACATAAACCTTTCGATGCTGGGGATGCACAGAATTTTGAGTGCCTAGGGAAGAAAAAATCAAAAACACACCACTGAGTTTTATGTTAGCATTTGTGTTTTTAAAATAAAATATTTGATTGATATCATTCAGTTGTCATAACCGTCTACAGCAATGATGACCATAATCTAGGACTTGTCACATATTCATCATCCTAATAATGATTTGTGTTTGTGCTTCTTCTCTGACAGCTAAAAGGGATGAATCATCAGCAGAGGAGGGTGCCCCAGCAGACAGTATTCCGGAGGAGAGCCAAGAGGAGCAGGCAGAAAATGAATGTAAGAATTTATCATATCATCTTTTTTCACTGCTATATTGATAGTGAATTAGTAGACCCTCATTTGTTTTGGCTTTTAGAACGATGTGGAGTATAATCTAGAAGAAAAAGAAGCACAGAGGCGCCAACATGGCCTAGTAACGTCACGGCAGTCGGATACAAAACATCAGCAGGATAGGAAATATACTCACAAGCGTAGCGCACCCAAATGGTGCTATTGTGGCAGCCTGGAACATCAAACAGTGGTCCAGCTCACTGGTGTCTCCAGCCAGATAGAGATGATCCTTGGCGAGGGCCTATCCTATGATGCCTATAAGGGCAAAAAAGGCACACACATAGCCCAGTAACGTTTGTACACCAGATAAAAAAGGATTCAAGGTTGTACTTACAGGAAACAAAGCACCACTAGGTGCAATATCAGCAGTACTGGGACCTCTCAGCCGCCAAGTGGACTGTGGAATCCAATTTGCAGGATGCAGAAAATCACCACTTTGGAAGATAGGACTAGCACACACACTCTGCCCCCAAACAGGAGCAGAATAATTGTGATAAAGCAAGTGTATATTTAAAAACTTTTATTTTAAAAACAGCAACATGTTTCTCAGCCACCACAGGCTGTTTCCTCAGGCTATGTTAAAATGTTAACAACACTTGCTTTATAAAGAAAATACAACACATAAAACTAGATCTGATAGGCTAATTGATTTCTAAAGTGTGAACACCTGTTGCACAGGTCAGCAGTTGGTAGGCATGGAAACCCCTATATACAAAGCTCTCATATGTAACACAAACCATTTTGAGCAAATCCCAAATAAGAATAGATATCTCTGTATTAACCTCCAAACCATTGCCAAACCCAAACTAGACAATAGCAATAACCTTGTAACCCTTCAAATTAAGATTAAAAAATAAAAAATGGAAAACAGTAATATAACAATCACAATAAAAACATTTGTTATACACCTCAAAATAAAATAATCACAATATGTACAACAATATAATATACCCATATAAAAAACATAAGCAAGATACATGTATTTTAATAGTCTCTATTATACATATAATCACTTAATATGCCTGACCACATGTATGTTTTATATCACAATAGATCTATATATTTCCTTTAGTATTATAGACCTTAATTGGTATTATATCTACATTGTACCCTCCTTTAAACTGTGACATTTATTTCTCTGCCCTAACAAAAAAGCTCTCAAATGTAACACAAACCATTTTGAGCAAATCTCAAATAAGAATAGATATCTCTGTATTAAGTATAAAAAAATTAAAAAATAAATAATAAATAAGTAATCGCCTTATGTGCAAACCTATAACAAGTAATTAATACTAGATGTGTCAACATGAATATATAAATAAATTTACTAAGAGGGAATCTCAACCCAATATATAATTAAGCTTTTACATGCTACCCATAGAAAGATTATTTAATTGTAAGACAGTTTAAACCTTTTGGGAAAGAAAAATGACACAATGACTAATTAATGTTAAACCCTATCTGTGATATCAGATATGCAAAATGTATGTACCTATATTTAATATAAATGTACTAACAAGATATTTATAATATATAATAAAAATGATAAGCCAAGAATAAAGTGTGGAATGTAATCAAAACCTAAAGCTATATCTAAATGACGTGCAGAAAGTATATATATAAATATGTGTAATCATTGGTCCAACATAAAGATACCCTTGTATCCTATAAATAAGTCATCTGATCATGGTAATCTTATAAGTAATAATAATATTAAAGTGCTATGCCGCTAATGTAAGTAGAAAATAAGAAAAATTGTTACACAGGCGAATGACTAAACAACCACTGTGTAGCATAATGCAAAAACAATCAGCAACCCCTATCTATGTGTGATGTGATATTGGTGTGAAAAAGTGTCAATATGACCTAGCCTAATAGAGGCCAACAAAAGAAAAAAAATATATATATTGGTATTCAGAATGCTGCCATATCAAGGTTCTCATTGAGCCCATCTGGTTTGAGAGTACCTAATCTTTTAATCCAAAATGTCTCTAATCTAGGCCTTGACACATATTCTACATCCATAACAATGTTTTTGTGTTGTGCTTCTTCTCTGACAGATGAAAGTGATGAATACGCCACATCAGCCAGGAGTCCGGAGGTCATCCAAAAGGAGGTGGCTGAAAATGAATGTAAGAATTTGTCATATCATCTTTTTTCACTACTATATTGATATGGAATTAGTAGACTATCATTTTTTTTTTGGTTTTAGAACGATGTGGAGTATAATCTAGGCCTTGACACGTATTCAAAATCCATAACAATGGTTTTTTTTGTGCTTCTTCTCAGGCAGCTGAAACTGATGAGGAGACTGAATATGCGGCCCCAGCAGAAGATGAGGTCGCGGCAAGAGAAAGTAGGAATCTTTCATATGATGTTTTATAACTTATATCTTGAAAGTGAATTGTTGTAACATATTTTATTTTGTGTTTTTATTACAGCAGTCGAATATATATATATTTTTTTTGATATAAAAGTTTTATAAATAATAAAAAGTTTTTATTAAGAATATCAGGTTGTCACTACATTATTTTAAATATTATCTTAAAGGGACATGAAAAGGATATATTTAATCATGTATAAATAGCATGCAATGTTGTTTATTATTTTGTTAGATATATATTCAATTGTTATCGTTTTATAACGATATATAAAGTGTCAATATGACCTAGCCTAATAGAGGCCAACAAAAGAAAAAAAATATATATATTGGTATTCAGAATGCTGCCATATCAAGGTTCTCATTGAGCCCATCTGGTTTGAGAGTACCTAATCTTTTAATCCAAAATGTCTCTAATCTAGGCCTTGACACATATTCTACATCCATAACAATGTTTTTGTGTTGTGCTTCTTCTCTGACAGATGAAAGTGATGAATACGCCACATCAGCCAGGAGTCCGGAGGTCATCCAAAAGGAGGTGGCTGAAAATGAATGTAAGAATTTGTCATATCATCTTTTTTCACTACTATATTGATATGGAATTAGTAGACTATCATTTTTTTTTTGGTTTTAGAACGATGTGGAGTATAATCTAGGCCTTGACACGTATTCAAAATCCATAACAATGGTTTTTTTTTGTGCTTCTTCTCAGGCAGCTGAAACTGATGAGGAGACTGAATATGCGGCCCCAGCAGAAGATGAGGTCGCGGCAAGAGAAAGTAGGAATCTTTCATATGATGTTTTATAACTTATATCTTGAAAGTGAATTGTTGTAACATATTTTATTTTGTGTTTTTATTACAGCAGTCGAATATATATATATTTTTTTTTATATAAAAGTTTTATAAATAATAAAAAGTTTTTATTAAGAATATCAGGTTGTCACTACATTATTTTAAATATTATCTTAAAGGGACATGAAAAGGATATATTTAATCATGTATAAATAGCATGCAATGTTGTTTATTATTTTGTTAGATATATATTCAATTGTTATCGTTTTATGGATCTATCCTATGATGGGTAGCATATTTATAGAAACTATGTAGTTGCTGAATGATGTCTGCATATGGATGACTCATGTGATTGGCTTGCACATGTGCATATCTGAGGGATAATAGAAGTGAAAATAATTAATGCTGCTTGAAAAGGTCTTGACTATCTGCATAATGAAATAACATATCAGTTTCATGTCCCTTTAAGATATTAAATGACATTTGTTTAAATAGAAAAAATAATTGAGTAATACTTCACATTACATGTTGTTTTTAAATATATTATTGATCCAATTAATAATATATTTCCTATTTCTATAATTAGTCATATGAATAAATACTGAGATATGAAGGTCAACGTTGATTTATTAAAACATTACAATGTTGAGGAACATGTAAACATTTTTTGAAAATGGACATAACAGATATATATACACGTGTACATATAGATAGATATACATAATTATATATAAATACATCTCTCTCTCTCTCTCTCTCTCTCTCTCTCTCCCTCTCTCTCTCTCTCTCTCTCTCTCTCTCTCTTCCTCTCTATAGATATATATACATAAATATAATTAAATATATATATATATATAAATTATAGATATATCTATAACTATCTATCTATCTATCTATCTATCTATCTATCTATCTATATATATATTGAATATCAGTCTCTATATCTATATATAGATATATGTGTATATATATATTTATATAGATATATTTCTATTTCTATCTATATCTATCTGTCTATCTATCTAGATATCTAGATATCTAAAATATATCTATAGAAAATATATTGATATTCAATATATCAATATAAAATATTTCTAAATAAAATATATTGATATCAAGATATATATATATATATATATATATATATATATATATCAATTAGTATATTAACAAAGATATGTACAAATGGTATGAATAGAGTTGCAATAAGAAGAGTAAAAAAGTCTTCATATTATACACATGCAAGTGAAAAAATTTGAGGAGTAGGGAAATGCACGACATCGAATACTCAAATTTATCAAAAATATGCTGCTCAGTCCGATACTCATCGCGTCGGACTTGATGCGCGTGTTTTTGACAGTTTTTTTCATAAATATGGAGATCGTATTGAGATCCGCGGCCGCGATGTTTGCCAATGTTTGGCGAGCGTATTGACGTCCACAAATGCAAAATAGTTGACGCTTTGATAGATATGCCCCTATGTCTGTATGTTTGTGCATCATAAATCTATACTTACTGTTGGGTTTCTGTATCATAAATACTGCATTACACACTGCGTTAAAGGAAACATAACTTTTGGAACATTCATATCCAACAACACCCCACTGTTCTCTAACAACACTTCAACAGTCATAAATTATGCATATCCACATTCTATATGATGTTGTGTAAGCACTGGAAGTTACATATTTATACTTATCACTTCTTTACACAATTTGACATGTAGTTACACTCAAACCATATTGCTTTATATATCATTGGTTTTATGTGTTTACAGGGCTGGATATAGAGCCTAGGTGCCTGTATTTACCAAAATCTGAAGCATTTAATGTGCTCCCCCACTCACTGTTCACAGCTGTGCCAGCGATCTTAACTAAGATGGCTGCCATCAGTGAAATAACACCACCTTGTGTGTGGTGGCCATCTTTGTTAAGGCCGACACAAACATTGCGTGGGGGAAGCTGGATGCCACTCAAGCGTGATACTCGTGGCTGTTGTGAATGTAACCATCTGAGTTAAAGTTGCCGGCTGACCAGTATTTATAATAGGTAGAGAGAGGTGCATAGAGGGTGCCTGTAGGCATATGCCTACTCTGCCTTATTCTAAATCCAGCCCTGTTTAATCAGTAGATAATTTTAGCTTTGTACTGAAATCCAGTGTGTACAAAGAAATATATACTGTATAGTGCTTATGAAATGTGATGAATATTCCAAAAACCTTTATAGAGGGTTTTGCTATATTTAAGTGCAACTTTTAATGTTTGTGTTTTCTGTAAAAGATGACTATAACGACGTCCCATTGGGATCCTGTATCACTTTATAGACTGCATACTTGTTAGGGTTGGTACAAGGTGCGCAGGAGGTGATTTTGATTTACCTTCCTACTGTCTTCCTTTCTTGTCTTACTAAACAGACAACTGTCTGAGAATATCATATTATTGCTGCAGCAAACCTGTTTAGAAATCATGTCTGAAAAGAGCAGCATGAATGAAGATATTGTATGAAAAACCAAACCAATAAAGCAAGCACTGTTATGATGTATATAGGACAGTTTCAAAGTGAAGATTCTTCTTTTGTTGCTTGAAATCCATCCAGGAGGGTTTTTTTTCTTTCTGAAATAAGCAACGCAATCCTTACTCTGATTTTAACCTCCTTTTCTTCTAGAGCAAAGCATATTTAAAATACTTACCTGACCATAAAGCTCAGGCAATAATAGCTGATGTTTTTATTAAAACTGAAATACATTTTCTTATCTCCCTTACCCTTAAGTTTCATTAAAGTGAGATTGCACTCAAAAGAATTCCATCAACCATATAAAAGAACAATATTTAAGCATGTTGACTTTTGTGGTCTGAAAAAAAAAAAAAGCAAATATTGCAGAAATTTAAGTTGAAGTTAATACATCTCAATTAGTTGTATATTTCCTATTGGTTGATAGGCAACTCCTTATAGTCCTCTTTGGTTGATAGGTAAAAGGAAATATCTCTCTGCTAATGAACATTAACTGGAAGAAAATATCAGACAATGAGAATTAGTAGGAAGTAGACAACTGAAACTGTTAAATTAGTTTCACTTTGTATTTAAACAACTACTTTACATTTTTTAAGGTTGAATGACATGTATACTATTTTCTTTTTTACAGGATGCTACACTCTCTTGGGTATACTGAAAACTGACAGGCATTTGGAAGGGATTGGGCTAAGTCAGCACCAGAGGGATAAAGTTTGCAGATATGATTTTTATCAAACACTGGGCCGAAGCATGGTTGTCCATGATACTTCCATCATTGGCTTTGCCTTATTTAAAGATTGATCATGGGCATAGCCAGTAAAAGACCCCTTCCCCAACCACTGTGCAACCTAAAGAGGTATGTGTCACATTACTCTAGCATTGGTGTCTAACAGGGTAGAAAACTGTCAATATCACACTGACCAAAAGGTAACCACATGCAATAGCAATGAACCAATATCTGATCAATAATAAAAACACAAAATTTCACAGTGCCGTACGAGTTCATGTAAGCCCGGTTGGCACAGTGAGATTGCATAAATACAGTTGGTAGAGTAAGTGAGATCCAGTTTGCATAAACATGATTGGTATAGTGAAAAAGAAGCAACATATTTGTTTCAGTGGTAGAAATGGCACCTTTTTACAAAACACATTTTACGGTGTGAAAAATGTTTAAAGACTCTTAAAATTAGCCTTATTGATGCCAGACCATTATTTATTATGGGGCCCATTTTACCTGATGGAGTGCATTAAATTGTTGTAATTTAGTTTATCATTTGAAATAGATGCTTTTCCTTGTTGTATCACCCCCTATACCTTCAATATTTAAGTACTGGTCATAGAAAAACTGTGTAAACAAGAACACATAAAAGAAATCAAGTTCCCAGTGGGGGTGGGAGGGTCAGAAATGTTAATGTTTTCATAGTTCTCTAAAATTACTGGTCTAACTTAAGCTATGATGATAAAAGCATTGTCAGACCTATAATAAATTGCCTTTTTTTTTTTTTTTTTTTTTTTGTCTCGCTATTCTCTGTGGCTCTAGCGATATTTTATAAAAAAGTGGTCTGACCCTCTGTGTTCTGATGAGTGGTGATGGGCTCTCCATATTTAATCCATAAAGATTTTTTATTTTGATAGGGCTATTAGATTAGGTGTAATTCGTTTTTATTTTTGATACTGTGCCTTTTTTTATTGTAACTTACACCTAGATTTAGAGTTTTGCGTTAGAAGGGGTGCGTTAGCTACGCGTGTTTTTTTTCCCCCGCACCTTTTAAACAACGCTGGTATTTAGAGTTCTCTGAAGGGCTGCGTTAGGCTCCAAAAAGGGAGCGTACAGGCATATTTACCGCCACTTCAACTCTCAATACCAGCGTTGCTTACGGACGCGGCCAGCTTCAAAAACGTGCTCGTGCACGATATCCCCATAGGAAACAATGGGGTGGTTTGAGCTGAAAAAAAACCTGCAAAAAAGCAGCGTTCAGCTCCTAACGCAGCCCCATTGTTTCCTATGGGGAAACACTTTCTAAGTCTGCACCTAACACCCTAACATGTACCCCGAGTCAAACACCCCTAACTTTACACTTATTAACCCCTAATCTGCCGCCCCCGCTGTCGCTGACCCCTGCATTATATTATTAACCCCTAATCTGCCGCTCCGGACACCGCCGCAATCTACATTATACCTATGTACCCCTAATCTGCTGCACCTAACATCACCGACCCCTATATTATATTTATTACCACCTAACTTCAAGTATTAACCCCTAATCTGCCGACCAGACCTCGCTGCTACTATAATCAATGTATTAAACCCTAAAGCTAAGTCTAACACTAACACCCCCCTAAGTTAAATATAATTTTTATCGAACGAAATAAATTAACTCTTATTAAATAAATTAATCCTATTTAAAGCAAAATACTTACCTGTAAAATAAACCCTAATATAGCTACAATATAACGAATAATTATATTGTAGCTATTTTAGGATTTATATTTAATTTACAGGCAATTTTGTATTTATTTTAACTAGGTACAATAGCTATTAAATAGTTAATAACTATTTAATAGCTACCTAGTTAAAATAATTACAAAATTACCTGTAAAATAAATCCTAACGTAAGTTACAATTAAACCTAACACTACACTATCAATAAATTAATTAACTAAACTATCTACAATTATCTACAATTAAATCAACTAAACTAAATTACAAAAACCCCCCACTAAATTACAAAAATTAAAAAAAGATTACAAGAATTTTAAACTAATTACACCTACTCTAAGCCCCCTAAAAAAATAACAAAGCCCCCCAAAATAAAAAAATGCCCTACCCTATTCTAAAATAAAAAGTTAACAGCTCTTTTACCTTACCAGCCCTTAAAAGGGACTTTTGCGGGGCATGCCCCAAAGAAAACAGCTCTTTTGCATTTAAATAAACATACAATACCCCCCCAACATTACAACCCACCACCCACATACCCCTAATCTAACCCAAACACCCCTTAAAAAACCCTAAGCCCCTGAAGATCTCCCTACCTTATCTTCACCACGCTGGGTATCACCAATCCGTCCAGAAGAGGGTCCGAAGTCTTCATCCTATCCGGCAAGAAGAGGTCCAGAAGAGGGTCCGAAGTCTTCAACCTATCCAGCAAGAAGAGGACATCCGAACCGGTAGACATGTTCATCCAGGCGGCGTCTTCTATCTTCATCCATCCGGCGTGGAGCGGGACCATCTTGAAGCAGCCGACGTGGATCCATCCTCTTCTTCCGGCGACTCCCGACAAATGAAGGTTCCTTTAAGTGACATCATCCAAGATGGCGTCCCTCGAATTCCGATTGGCTGATAGGATTATATCAGCCAATCGGAATTAAGGTAGGAAAAATCTGATTGGCTGATTGAATCAGCCAATCAGATTCAAGTTCAATCCGATTGGCTGATCCAATCAGCCAATCAGATTGAGCTTGCATTATATTAGCTGTTCCATATTTAATACAAAGTCAATAAACAATGTTTACAAATAGCTTGGATCCAAGTAAAAATGACATAAAAAAACATATTTTATGCTTACCTGATAAATTTATTTCTCTTGTGGTGTATCCAGTCCACGGATCATCCATTACTTGTGGGATATTCTACTTCCCAACAGGAAGTTGCAAGAGGATCACCCACAGCAGAGCTGCTATATAGCTCCTCCCCTAACTGCCATATCCAGTAATTCGACCGAAAACAAGCAGAGAAAGGAGAAACCATAGGGTGCAGTGGTGACTGTAGTTTAAAATTAAAAAAAACCTTCCTTAAAATGACAGGGCGGTCCATGGACTGGATACACAACAAGAGAAATAAATTTATCAAGTAAGCATAAATTATGTTTTCTCTTGTAAGGTGTATCCAGTCCACGGATCATCCATTACTTGTGGAATACCAATACCAAAGCTAAAGTACACGGATGAAGGGAGGGACAAGACAGGTACTTAAACGGAAGGTACCACTGCCTGTAAAACCTTTCTCCCAAAAATAGTCTCTGAAGAAGCAAAAGTATCAAATTTGTAGAATTTTGAAAAAGTATGAAGTGAAGACCAAGTCGCCGCCTTGCAAAACTGTTCAACAGAAGCCTCATTTTTAAAGGCCCATGTGGAAGCCACAGCTCAAGTAGAATGAGCTGTAATCCTTTCTAGAGGCTGCTGACCAGCAGTCTCATAGGCTAAGTGGATTATGCTTCTTAGCCAAAAAGAAAGAGAGGTTGCCGAAGCCTTTTGACCTCTCCTCTGTCCAGAGTAGACAACAAACAAAGCAGATGTTTGACGAAAATCTTTAGTAGCTTGTAAGTAAAACTTTAAAGCACGAACCACGTCCAGATTGTGTGATAGACATTCCTTCTTTGAAGAAGGATTAGGACACAAAGACGGAACAACAATCTCTTGATTGATATTCTTATTAGATACCACCTTAGGTAAAAACCCAGGTTTGGTACGCAGAACTACCTTATCTACATGGAAGATCAGATAAAGAGAATCACATTGTAAGGCAGATAACTCGGAAACTCTATGAGCCGAGGAAATAGCTACCAAAAAAAGAACTTTCCAAGATAAAAGTTTGATATCTATGGAATGAAGAGGTTCAAACGGAACCCCCTGAAGAACTTTAAGAACCAAATTTAAGCTCCAAGGTGGAGCAACAGGTTTAAACACAGGCTTGATTCTAACTAAAGCCTGACAAAATGCCTGAACATCTGGGACATCCGCCAGACGCTTGTGCAAAAGAATAGATAGTGCAGAAATCTGTCCCTTTAAGGAACTAGCTGACAATCCTTTCTCCAATCCTTCTTGGAGAAAAGATAATATCCTGGGAATCCTGACCTTACTCCATGAGTAGCCCTTGGATTCACATCAATAAAGATATTTACGCCATATCTTATGATAGATTTTCCTGGTAAAAGACATCACAAATGAAGAAGTGGAGTCCCAGGTGAATATAGTAAAAACAGTCCTTTATTATAAACGTTTAAAACGGAAATTCTTGTGAGACGCAGCTCACTCGGTCCCAACAACAGCCTTGGAGAGGAGTAGAAAGAGCGTAGCACCAGTGGCTTACATGTTTCGGCTAAATGCCGTAATCATAGCCATTTTCCTGGTGACAGGCTTTCGTGCCTGAATTAAAGGGACAGTTTACTCAAATATTTTCTCCCCTTTAATTTGTTGCCAATGATCCACTTTACCTGCTGGAGTGTATTAAATTGTTTACAAGTAGCTCCTTTACCCTTATATTGGCATTTGAAATTGTTAATTTAGCATGTGGTATCCCCACCTATTCTGAAAGTTTGTGGCTGCGCGTACCAGCTATAGATAAGCTTTGTAAACACAGCCAGCAGAAGAATTTACACTCCCAGTGTGATAAAGCAGAGATAAGGTAATAAAATGTTGATTTTCCATTGTTCTCTCAAAGTATTGGTGATTGTTTTAAGGACAGATATAAGATAAATAAGTAGGTATATGTACACAATGTGATACAGTAATGAGGTCTGATTATACCTACAAGCTCAACCTATTTTATTAGGCTGTGGCTTCAAAACACAAAATCAGAGCTTTAATATACAGAAATAAACCTTAAAAAGCTAATTTTCATACATTTTTTACTCTGCAGTTGGTAAAAAAAGCAATTGTAAACACATTAAGGGAAAAACTATTTTACAGTATACTGTCCCTTTAAGGTATCAATGACTGACTCGGAGAAACCACGCTTTGATAAAATCAAGCGTTCAATCTCCAGGCAGTCAGCCTCAGAGAAATTAGATTTGGATGGTTGAATGGACCTTGAAGTAGAAGGTCCTGTCTCAGCGGCAGAGTCCATGGTGGAAAGGATGACATGTCCACCAGATCTGCATACCAAATCCTGCGTGGCCACGCAGGCGCTATCAAGATCACTGATGCTCTCTCCTGCTTGATTTTGGCAATCAGACGAGGGAGCAGAGGAAACGGTGGAAACACATAAGCCAGGTTGAAGGACCAAGGCGCTGCTAGAGCATCTATCAGTGTTGCCTTGGGGTTCCTGGACCTGGATCCATAACAAGGAAGCTTGGCGTTCTGGCGAGACTCCATGAGATCCAGTTCTGGTTTGCCCCAACGAGGAACCAATTGTGCAAACACCTCCGGATGGAGTTCCCACTCCCCCGGATGAAAAGTCTGTCGACTGAGAAAATCCGCCTCCCAGTTGTCTACACCTGGGATATGGATAGCTGATAGGTGGCAAGAGTGAATCTCCGCCCAGCGAATTATCTTTGAGACTTCTAACATCACTAGGGAACTCCTTGTTCCCCCTTGATGGTTGATGTAAGCCACAGTCGTGATGTTGTCCGACTGAAATCTGATGAACCTCATTGTCGCTAGCTGAAGCCAAGCCTGAAGAGCATTGAATATCGCTCTTAGTTCCAGAATGTTTATTGGAAGGAGTGACTCCTCCTGAGTCCACGATCCCTGAGCCTTCAGGGAGTTCCAGACTGCACCCCAACCTAGAAGGCTGGCATCTGTCATTACAATTGTCCAATCTGGCCTGCGAAAGGTCATACCTTTGGACAGATGGACCCGAGATAGCCACCAGAGAAGAGAATCCCTGGTCTCTTGATCCAGATTTAGTAGAGGGGACAAATCTGTGTAATCCCCATTCCACTGACTGAGCATGCAGAGTTGCAGCGGTCTGAGATGTAAGCGTGCAAACGGCACTATGTCCATTGCCGCTACCATTAAGCCGATTACTTCCATTCACTGAGCCACCAAAGGGCGAGGAATGGAATAAAGAACACGTCAGGAATTTAGAAGTTTTGATAACCTGGACTCCGTCAGGTAAATTTTCATTTCTACAGAATCTATCAGAGTCCCTAGGAAGGAAACTCTTGTGAGGGGGGATAGAGAACTCTTTTCCTCTTTCACCTTCCACCCATGCGACCTCAGAAATGCCAACACTATGTCCATATGAGACTTGGCAATTTGGAAGTTTGACGCCTGAATTAGGATGTCGTCTAAATAAGGGGCCACTGCTATGCCCGCGGCCTTAGGACCGCCAGAAGCGACCCCAGAACCTTCGTAAAAATTCTTGGGGCTGTAGCTAACCCAAAGGGAAGAGCTACAAACTGGTAATGCCTGTCTAGGAAGGCAAACCTGAGAAACCGATGATGATCTTTGTGTATCGGAATGTGAAGATAAGCATCCTTTAAATCCACTGTAGTCATGTATTGACCCTCCTGGATCATAGGTAGGATGGTACGAATAGTCTCCATCTTGAATGATGGAACTCTGAAGAATTTGTTTAAGATCTTTAGATCCAAAATTGGTCTGAAGGTTCCCTCTTTTTTGGGAACCACAAACAGGTTTGAGTAAAATCCCTGTCCCTGTTCCTCCTTTGGAACTGGATGGATCACTCCCATAACTAGGAGGTCTTGTACACAGTGTAAGAATGCCTCTCTCTTTATCTGGTTTGCAGATAATTGTGAAAGGTTAAATCTCCCTTTGGGGGGGAAGCCTTGAAGTCCAGAAGATATCCCTGGGATATAATTTCCAATGCCCAGGGATCCTGGACATCTCTTGCCCACGCCTGGGCAAAGAGCGAAAGTCTGCCCCCTACTAGATCCGTTACCGGATAGGGGGCCGTTCCTTCATGCTGTCTTAGAGGCAGCAGCAGGCTTTTTGGCCTGCTTACCTTTGTTCCAGGCCTGGTTAGGTCTCCAGACCATCTTGGATTGAGCAAAAGTTCCCTCTTGTTTTGCATTAGAGGAAGTTGATGCTGCACTTGCCTTGAAGTTTCGAAAGGCACGAAAATTAGACTGTTTGGCCCTTGATTTGGACCTATCCTGAGGAAGGGCATGACCTTTTCCTCCAGTGATATCAGCAATAATCTCCTTCAAACCATGCCCGAATAGGGTCTGCCCTTGAAGGGAATGTTAAGCAGCTTAGACTTTGAAGTAATGTCAGGTGCCCATGATTTAAGCCATAGCGCTCTGCGCGCCTGGATAGCAAAACCAGAATTCTTAGCCATTAGTTTAGTCAAATGAACAACGGCATCAGAAACAAAAGAATTGGCTAGCTTAAGTGCTCTAAGCTTGTCAAGTATGTCATCCAATGCAGTCACTACCTGTAAAGCCTCTTCCAGAGACTCAAACAGAACGCTGCAGCAGCAGTGACAGGAGCAATGCATGCAAGGGGCTGTAGGATAAAACCTTGTTGAATAAATATTTTCTTAAGGTAACCCTCTAACTTTTTATCCATTGGATCTAAGAAAGCACAACTGTCCTCGACAGGGATAGTAGTACGCTTTGCTAGAGTAGAAACTGCTCCCTCCACCTTAGGAACTGTCTGCCATAAGTCCCATCTGGTGGCGTCTATTGGAAACATTTTTCTAAAAATATGAGGGGGAGAGAATGGCACACCTGGTCTATCCCATTCCTTAGTAATAATTTCTGTAAACCTTTTAGGTATTGGAAAAACATCAGTGCACACCAGCACTGCATAGTATTTATCCAGTTTACACAATTTCTCTGGCACTGCAATTGTATCACAGTCATTCAGAGCAGCTAAAACCTCCCTGAGTAACACGCAGAGGTGTTCAAGCTTAAATTTAAATGTAGAAATATCAGAATCAGGTTGCATCATCTTCCCTGAGTCAGAAATATCACCCACAGAAAGAAGCTCTCCTTCTTCATCTTCTGCATATTGTGAGGCAGTATCAGACATAGTTCTTAAAGCGTCAGTATGCTCTGTATTTCGTCTAACTCCAGAGCTATCTCGCTTTCCTCTAAATTCAGGTAGTCTGGCTAATACCGCTGACAGTGTATTATCCATGACTGCCGCCATGTTTTGTAAAGTAAACGCTATGGGCGCCCTAGATGTACTTGGCGCCATTTGAGCGGGAGTCCCTTGAGCGGGAGTCAAAGGATCTGACACGTGGGGAGAGTTAGTCGCCATAACTTCCCCCTCGTCAGATTCCTCTGGTGATCATTTTTTTAAAGACAGAATATGATCTTTATTGCTTAAAGTGAAATCAGTACATTTGGTACACATTCTAAGAGGGGGTTCCACCATGGCTTTTAAACATAATGAACAAGGAGTTTCCTCTATGTCAGACATGTTTGTACAGACTAGCAATGAGACTAGCAAGCTTTGAAAACACTTTAAATCAAGTTAACAAGCAAATATAAAAAACGGTACTGTGCCTTTAAGAGAAACAAATTTTGTCAGAAATGGAAAAACAGTGAAAAAAGGCAGTAAATCAAACAAAATTTTTATAGTGTGTATAATGAGCTAACAGAGCATTGCACCCACTTGCAAATGGATGATTAACCCCTTAGTTCAAAAAACAGATAAAAAAAACGATATAAACGTTTTTTTAACAGTCACACAAACTGCCATAGCCTTGCTGTGGGCCTACCTTCCCCAACAAACGACTTTGGAAAGCCTAAGAGCCCTTTAGAGATGTCCTATAGCATTCAGGGGACTCCTGGAGGAAGCTGGATGTCTCAGTCTGCACGAAAATTAGACTGTTTGGCCCTTGATTTGGACCTATCCTGAGGAAGGGCATGACCTTTTCCTCCAGTGATATCAGCAATAATCTCCTTCAAACCATGCCCGAATAGGGTCTGCCCTTGAAGGGAATGTTAAGCAGCTTAGACTTTGAAGTAACGTCAGGTGCCCATGATTTAAGCCATAGCGCTCTGCGCGCCTGGATAGCAAAACCAGAATTCTTAGCCATTAGTTTAGTCAAATGAACAACGGCATCAGAAACAAAAGAATTGGCTAGCTTAAGTGCTCTGAGCTTGTCAAGTATGTCATCCAATGCAGTCACTACCTGTAAAGCCTCTTCCAGAGACTCAAACAGAACGCTGCAGCAGCAGTGACAGGAGCAATGCATGCAAGGGGCTGTAGGAAAAAACCTTGTTGAATAAATATTTTCTTAAGGTAACCCTCTAACTTTTTATCCATTGGATCTAAGAAAGAACAACTGTCCTCGACAGGGATAGTAGTACGCTTTGCTAGAGTAGAAACTGCTCCCTCCACCTTAGGAACTGTCTGCCATAAGTCCCATCTGGTGGCGTCTATTGGAAACATTTTTCTAAAAATATGAGGGGGAGAGAACGGCACACCTGGTCTATCCCATTCCTTAGTAATAATTTCTGTAAACCTTTTAGGTATTGGAAAAACATCAGTGCACACCAGCACTGCATAGTATTTATCCAGTTTACACAATTTCTCTGGCACTGCAATTGTATAACAGTCATTCAGAGTAGCTAAAACCTCCCTGAGTAACACGCAGAGGTGTTCAAGCTTAAATTTAAATGTAGAAATATCAGAATCAGGTTGCATCATCTTCCCTGAGTCAGAAATATCACCCACAGAAAGAAGCTCTTCTTCTTCATCTTCTGCATATTGTGAGGCAGTATCAGACATAGTTCTTAAAGCGTCAGTATGCTCTGTATTTCGTCTAACTCCAGAGCTATCTCGCTTTCCTCTAAATTCAGGTAGTCTGGCTAATACCGCTGACAGTGTATTATCCATGACTGCCGCCATGTTTTGTAAAGTAAACGCTATGGGCGCCCTAGATGTACTTGGCGCCATTTGAGCGTGAGTCCCTTGAGCGGCAGTCAAAGGATCTGACACATGGGGAGAGTTAGTCGGCATAACTTCCCCCTCGTCAGATTCCTCTGGTGATAATTTTTTTAAAGACAGAATATGATCTTTATTGCTTAAAGTGAAATCAGTACATTTGGTACACATTCTAAGAGGGGGTTCCACCATGGCTTTTAAACATAATGAACAAGGAGTTTCCTCTATGTCAGACATGTTTGTACAGACTAGCAATGAGACTAGCAAGCTTTGAAAACACTTTAAATCAAGTTAACAAGCAAATATAAAAAACGGTACTGTGCCTTTAAGAGAAACAAATTTTGTCAGAAATGGAAAAACAGTGAAAAAAGGCAGTAAATCAAACAAAATTTTTATAGTGTGTATAATGAGCTAACAGAGCATTGCACCCACTTGCAAATGGATGATTAACCCCTTAGTTCAAAAAACAGATAAAAAATACGACATAAACGTTTTTTTAACAGTCACATAAACTGCCACAGCCTTGCTGTGGGCCTACCTTCCCCAACAAACGACTTTGGAAAGCCTAAGAGCTCTTTAGAGATGTCCTATAGCATTCAGGGGACTCCTGGAGGAAGCTGGATGTCTCAGTCTGTAAAAGTTACTGTGCAAAAAAAGCGCTAAATTAGGCCCCTCCCACTCATAGTAACACAGTGGAAAGCCTCAGGAAACTGTTTCTAGGCAAATTTAAGCCAGCCATGTGGAAAAAACTAGGCCTCAATAAAGTTTTATCCCCAAAGTATATATAAAAACGTTTAAACATGCCAGCAAACGTTTTATATTGTAAATATAAAAGAGTATTACCTCAGAAAGTAAGCATGATACCAGTCGCTATTAAATCACTGTATTCAGGCTTACCTTACACAAATTTGGTATCAGCAGCATTTTCTAGCATTCACATCTTCTAGAAAAAATCTTAACTGCACATACCTCATAGCAGGATAACCTGCACGACATTCCCCCGCTGAAGTTACCTCTCTCTTCAGTCATGTGTGAGAACAGCAATGGATCTCAGTTACAACCTGCTAAGATCATAGAACTTACAGGCAGATTCTTCTATTTTTCTGCCTGGGACAAAATAGTACAACTCCGGTACCATTTAAAAATAACAAACTTTTGATTGAAGCAAGATAACAGCTACATTTCACCACTTTCCTCTTACTACCTCCATGCTTGTTGAGAGTTGCAAGAGAATGACTTGATATGGCAGTTAGGGGAGGAGCTATATAGCAGCTCTGCTGTGGGTGATCCTCTTGCAACTTCCTGTTGGGAAGGAGAATATCCACAAGTAATGGATGATCCGTGGACTGGATACACCTTACAAGAGAAATATATTGAATGACATTAAAATAACAATAAAAATATGATATAAAAACAGTAAGGTAAATCCTATAACAGTGGTTAAAGATTCTTCAAATAACAGTGGTAGAGATTCTTCAAATAATATCGGTATAAGCAGAGTAACTAGTAAATATTAGTGACAGTGAAAAAAGTGTTTATGCACCTAAAATAGTCCAAAAAACTCAAAAATAATCCAAAGATATCACTAAGTAAAAATTGGTGTCAATCCTGTGAAGTAATGAAATGCAAAAAATCCAAAAATAACCAAAAACATCCAAAATTGTAAAAATATGTGGAAAAGGGGCTGGTAGGAAGTGTTTTGGTGCAGCTCCCGGGCCCAAGATCCTAACTTAAGGGTCTTTTCAAACTCTACAACAAACTATTTGTACCCAGCATCTATGTGGATAGACCTACAAACTGGTGTTATGCATTTATGAACTTTTGGGGACCCGGAGAGTCTGCACCAGTTAGCCGTCACTGCCTCATATCGCAGAGCTGGGAGAGAGAGCCGCCATCTTGGGGACGCTACACTCTATTTGCAGGCTTCTGAGAAAGCTGCAAACCTACTTCTCCTTGGGGTTTTAGACTCAGCCTGCACTATGGAGACTCCACTTTATTTCCTGGAGGTAATGAGGTGCCTGCTGGAAAACCACCATGCCAGTTTGACCGACAAGCTGTACGCAGCTCCTAGCAGAAATGGCGCCATTCAGTTCCAACAACAACCTGACCTTGCTGAGCCTATCTTACAGGGGGCTTATCAGAACGCTATTACTGAGGCTGTCGACCCACCCCAAGAAGTGACAACAAACCCGAACTCTCCTGACACAGATCTAAGACCGGAGAAGACACTGGTTCTGCGGAGATGGCCAGTGAAAGGTAAATACCAGGTGCTACAGGGGAATTTTCTATCGCTTCATAGCAGCACACTACTAACTATTAATATCAGCACCACAAACATACAGGTGCGTTTGCCCGTGGCTCTCCCATTTATCTGCGAAGACATGCCTCTCAACATACGGCTTCAGCGTTCTCCTCTCTTCCGTATCCCTCTGGTTCCCACTGCTAATCGAAAAGGGAATAGGTTAAATGTTTGAAATAAAAGGGACTCTGTTTTTTTCTACCTCCCTCATACCGGACTTTGTGTTTATTACAGGAAGGGTTAAACATGGAACCCCAGCTGAACTTTCAATAAACTCAGCAGCTATACTAGGAACCTTTTTCTTTCTCTGACTGCCTAATAAGTTTGGATTCCCACTGAGACCTACCCCGGGATATGGACACGCTACTTTCTTTAACAATGAATGGTTATGGTTGGCATAGCAGGTTTATATGGCAGTTCTCCTATGATATAAATGGTTTTCAAGTGTTAATGTTTGTCTAGATATATTACAGTAGCTCTGTTGGTTGCCCTATTGGGTTAATTGTTATACCTAGACCCCCCTTCATTACATTTTTCTCACATTGCTGTTTGCCCATACCTTGGTTACAACAAGGTCTCTTCTATTTGTGGTGCTCATTGTGTCTGTTTTTGGGCGCTTAACATAACCCACTTGTATGATTGTTTATTATTTTAAGTCCTATATCACGTTTTAGAAATGTTTTTACTATAAATATGTACCAATCTAGTTAAATGTTATATGGTAATGAAGGGCGAGCTGGGAGCACAGATGGGAATGGTGTACTTTAGGTCTTGCGAGATATCACTTGAAAAGATATTGTGTGTGCATGTTACTGATAAATGAGCTTTACTATGGCAAGAGTGACTAAACTGCATTACCATAATTATAACTACTATATCCCTTAGCATCATAGTTACCTGCAGCATGCTGCTGATCCAATGTGTCTCTTCTCTTGTGAATTGATTTGCGCAATAGAGATGTGTGCATCCCGGTACACAAATAGAAGGGTTAAAAGTTTTTTTACAATCTTACAATATTATAACCTGATGGGTGAAAGGAAGGTATTTTACCTTATAATGCTGATGACTATACCTACAAGTTAGGTGTGAAAAGACTTTTAGATGTGGTCTTGTTATTGAAGTGTTAAATATTAGTTTTTATCATGCCTCGTCTATAACACATAGGTATCATATGACGGCGGTTAGTTAGGATCCAGCTGACCGCCTATAGATTTTACAAACATATCTACGTTTACACTTCTTTGCACACCCTATATAGCTAGTTGGAGTGAAACAAAATGGGCTATGCTGTCCCCTTCCATTGTGACTGCCCCTAAGGCTTGGGTGTCGGCGGCCGAGATCCCTAAGCCCCTCCATTTATATTCCCATGGATGGCATAGACAGTATATATGGAAAAGAGCGATTCTAAATGTTATCTTAAGGAATAGCCATCCTGATATACATAATTCACCATTTGTCTTGTTTGCACCTTTATGCCAAACTCTATTTTACTAGCCTTAATACCTAACCACGGTCCCTGAAGGGCTCCTATGTTTATTCATTTGTTTATGTGTGTTGACTCTGATGGGTCCCATGTGTGCTGTCAATGTACCACCCTTCGTAGTCTCATACAACCTATCGGGTTGAGAACTGCGGGGTTTAACCCCCCACCTTTTCTAACTTATTATGGGATGTATGAGGGTTTAATGTACACAAATAATTTTGGGCTTCAAATGGTGTCCTCATAATAACTATTGAATGTTTTAGCCATCAACTTATGTAACATACTTGCTGTATTCTGCCTCACATGTACCAGCTCTACATTTATAGCTTAATGACTGTTATACTGGGTTCTTATGTCTGAGTTATGCTTCATCTCCCTTACGCCAGTTCACCATGACTTGAAAGTTTCACACGTAATATATTATATTTATTGTATTCAATTTAACACCTTCTCCCCCATAATATAATATACCTCCTACTTTTGGAGGGTTAACTATGCGGCTTCTCTTGTCTATGCCGCAATCAAATTGTTGTTCCCACATATTTTACCATATTATTCACGTTATTTTTTCTATCATATACTATGTCAATTGCTAATTTACTTTACGCTTCCAAATACAGAAGCGATCATTCAAGCTATTCATCTTAGTGTGTAAAAAGAGGTTCCAGTCTTTTCTATATGATTATGCACATTAAAAATTATATCTTCCTACTTGCATAGAAATCTTCAAACTGAAATGTACTATTTCTACTTGTTTTACGCTGTGTTGTTTTATATATGTTGTAACACTTTTGCACAACCTCAATAAAAAAAAATAATAATAATAAAAAATAAATAAATAAATATGTGGAAAAAGTCACGTGAAGTGAAGAATGCCCCTAGTGCTGTCATTACCAGCAGGTGCTAGGCCAGGATGATGAACGGTGCTGTAAGAAAAACCTGTGAAAAAAATAGAACAAATGTGTAAAACGTACAGAAAACAATCCTATAACTGAAATAAGGCTTACCAGTGCAGGTCTACATGTTTCGGCCCTCTCTAGGCCTTTATCAAGACTGGTTTAGGTTTGTGACTGACGGCCTTATATAGGGCTTGGTAACTAAAAACCGGAAGTGCCCTTCGGTAACCGTTTCCGGTTTATCATATTTTCTTATAACATTAAATCAACTAAAATAAAATAAAACTCCATGTTATCTTTAAGCTCAACATATTGTGCGTGACAAACTTTGCCATCTTATTGAATTAGCAGTGAGGGTAGACGTACAACATATGTGGCTAGCTGCTATTACTTAGCCTCCGTATGTCCGTGACATCACTTCCGGTGGGGAATTCACAGCGCAAGATTAAAATCAAGATCAATACTCGATCCACTCAATTTGCAATTTTTCAATAATACTTTGGTATCAGTTAGAGCGAGTAACTCAATTTTGGTATCTAATATCTGTTTATGCCATTTTTTTTTTTTTTACATAAATTGCAGTTGCAATGCTATATATGAATATTTTTTTTTTTTTTTTTTTTTTTTTTTTTTTAGTTTTAAATGCTTTATTGAAACATTCACAATATAGTCATAATTAAGAACATCAGTTATCAAGGTTATAGGAACAGTAGTCATATCCAGCGAATTTTGCATTATGGTAAGGTGCACGGAGCAGAGTTCACAAAATGTAATGAGAGAACTGAGCTCTCAAAGTTCTCAGCAAGGTATAAAGTCCTTCAACATAATAGGGAACTGGCATCCATGTTCAGCATTGACATGTAATTATGACAGTATGATAACCATTGAACAACAAATAATTAACAGACATTTCAGGTTTAACTCACAGATAGTACATATATATCAGCAAGATAGAGCGCTCTGCGAGTTAGTCTATATTTAGGTCTCAACAATAGATGATATCTCCAGATAGAAATAGGAGGAGGACAGAAAGAAGAGAAGTAGAGTATATTAGAAGAGGAGAGAGGGGAAGAAGAAAAAAAAAAAAAAAAAAAAGGGGAGGGGGGAGGGGAAAGAAGTGGGTGGTAGGCGGAGGGAAAGGGGAAAAAAGGGATAGGAAGGCATCATTTTAAGGGCAGGTAAATGCAGGTAGGTGGTGGGAAGCGGATCAAAATCCTAAGGACCAGGAGGGTCAAGCCGTAGGGATACAGAGTCCCCAGGTTTATTGGCTTGGACAATGGCTGCGAAGGCTACTGAGCCTAGAGAGCACTAATCAGGGCTGTATTCCCAAATCAGAGTGTGTTGGTCTTCAGTATTATGAACATGCGACACATAGGCTTCCATTGATTTGAGGTATTTCAAGGTTTCTACAATTTGGTCCCAGCTTGGGGAGGTCAACTGTAGCCACATCCTGGCGATAGATAATTTGAGTGCAAGGAATAAATAGACACAGAACATTTTCTGTGGGACAGGCAGTTTAGGAGGCAGGATATGGAACAAAGCCACACTTGGTGTAAATGGTATAAGGATACCTTTCGTATGGCAGTACTGAATCGCCTTTTGCCATAATGGTGTAATAACCGGGCAGGACCACCAGATGTGAGCTGGGGTGCCCAAGGCATCACAGCCTCTCCAGCATTTTGAGGAATTTGTGTGTGAGATCTTAAATAAGCGAACCGGTGTCAGATGCCATTGCAAGAGTACTTTGAGAAACAATTCATACAAAGTGACACAGTGCACCGTTTTTCTGGTTAGTTGAGTCGCTATATGCCATACCTGTGGATCATGGATTATGCTTAGGGAAGATTCCCAACTCTTTATTGGTGGGGATTTTAGAAAAATTGGAGGGCGCAGTATGTCCTGATAAGATGACGAGAGTAACTTCTTAAACGAAAGTTTGAGGTCCCATTTCGTCTCCCATTTCGTTTTAGGACGTGGCGGGTCTTTGATGAAACCCCAAGATTTAAGGAAACTTCGTAGTCTCCAAAACTCAAAATGGAGAGGGAGCGGTGGATTGTATTTTCGAAGAAAGGCCTGGTAGGAGAGTAGTTGGGTCCCTTCACAAAGGTCTGAAACCCTCGTGATACCCAGCTCCTCCCAAAGGAGTGGATGGGTGTCTGGTAGTGCAAGAAGGAGGCCCCTTATCGTATGAGATGGGGACGGATGGGGTGCAATCGTGGGGAGATTATGGATCTTATCCCAAAATTTTAAATTGGTGTTTACGATAGGGTTCACTAAAGCCATTCTTGGCCTAGCGTGTGCAGGAAGCCAAATCAGGTCTGTAAGAAAAACCCCCGATGGGAGGGAAGCTTGCTCCAGTTCTGCCCATCGGCTACCAGCCGGCGAGCCCCACTGTGTCACATGTGAAAGACGAGCAGCTTCGTGATAATAGAGGATATTGGGGGCAGCTGCCCCTCCTGCAGGTATGGGCTGTTGTAAGGTGCTAGTGGCAATTCTAGGAACTTTATGTCACCAAATAAATTTATTACATTGCTGTTGAAATTTTCGGATGAGAGACTTAGATATCGGAATAGGTAGGGACCTGAAAAGGTATGTCAGCTTGGGCAAGAGGCTCATCTTAAATGCGGCTATGCGCCCCATCCATGACAAGGAGGGAACATTCCATGCTTCCGTGGCTTTTGCTATTTCGGCCAGCAGAGGGGAGAAGTTTAGCGAAAGAATAGCGGGGATACTATGCGACAGAAAAACACTGAGGTGTCTAACATGCGAGGTAGACCAACGAAATGTATATTTCCTTTTTAATTCAGTCAATGTTTCCTCTGGGACATGTATAGCATAAGCCTCCGTTTTGGAGACATTAAGCTTATAATAGCTAATTGAAGCAAACCTCTCCAATAGCTCAAAGAGGTGCGGTAGAGAGCCAATAGGATCTGAGAGTAGAATTGTCAGATCGTCAGCGAATAAGGCTGTAGTTTGGATGGTATGAAATATGTCCACTCCCCTAATATGGGGGTTCAGCCGAATGGCCGCGGCTAGCGGTTCCATCACGAGAGCAAAAATGAGCGGTGACAGTGGACAACCTTGTCTCGTTCCATTTGTGATCTCGAAGGGATCAGAACGAAACCCGAGACCTTGAACCGTGGCCGAAGGGCTGGAATACAGAGCCGCTATAGATGTTATAAAAGAGGTCGGCAAGCCAAACCTCCTCAGGACTGCAAACATATATTCCCAGTTCACCCTGTCGAAGGCCTTTTCTGCGTCCAACGACAGGGTGACACATGGTAAGCTTAGTTCATGAGCAGCAAAATATATGTTCAATAACCTCCTGGTGTTATCGGGCCCTTCACGACCCCTGACAAAACCCACCTGATCACAGTGGATCAAGGCTGGTAACAAGGAGTTGAGGCGTGTAGCTAAGATTTTTGCATACAACTTGATATCCAAGTTCAACAATGAAATTGGTCGATAGCTGGAACATTCCGTAGGGTCCTTCCCTTGCTTAGGTAGTGTAATAATCGTGGCCTGCAAAAACTCGGCTGGGAATGTACCACATGAACTTGCCTTAGAGAAAAACTGCAACAAAGGTGGGATAAGTTGCATTTGGAATTTCTTATAAAAGAGATCTGAGAAACCGTCCGGCCCTGGCGATTTAAGGGCTTTGAGAGAAAGGATGGCGGTTTTAATCTCAGCCTCAGAAATGGGGGATAGTAGTGCTTCTGCCTGGGGATCACTCGTCACCGGAAGGTCTAACTTAGACAAGAAGTCATCAATACTGCCTAAAGTAGGAGGCGGGGTCTCCTTATCTTTTGATAAATTATAAAGGGACATATAGTAATTCGCAAAAGCCATCCCTATCTCGCGCGGATGAGTTACATATTTGCCCCCCGTTTTCAGGGAGTGTATACGAGCCGCTGCTGTGCGTTGACGCAACCGATTGGCTAAGAGCCTATCCGCTTTGTTGCCTTTAAAATAGAAAATCTCTTTAAGTCTCAGAAGTCTAGTCGCTGACCTCTCCGTTTCCAATTGGACTAATTTCGCCCTAACAGCTGCCAGCTGTTCATACAGACGTGGTGTTGGATCATTTTTATGTGCAATAGTGAGGTTACGGAGAGATAACGTTAGTTGAGCCAAGGATTTACCTCTATTTTTTTTTTGTGCCGCTGCTATTTTTATAAAAGACCCTCTCACATACGCCTTTAATGATGCCCATAAAGTGAAATCATCTACCTCTCCATTATCATTAATTTGGATAAACTCAGTAATCTCTTTAGATATATCAACTACTGAATTAGGGTCCGAAAAAACAGAAGGTGAAAGACGCCATGTTGGTATACGCTGTAATTCCAAAGGAGATTTAAGGATGATATGTACAGGGTCATGATCAGACCAGGGGCATTGAGAGATCCATGATCTAGAAATGCAATCTAAAAGACCTGGTTCACAGAAAAAAAAATCTATCCGCGAATAAGAGTGATGGACCGACGAAAAATATGTATAATCTCGTGAGGTCGAATTAAGAGCCCGCCACACATCAAACAAATTGAATTGACACATGAGATTTTTAAATTTGTATAATAAGTCCACCACAGCCTTATCACTCTTGCGGGTTTTATCCATTTTTTTGTCCAGAAGGGGGTCCCAAACAGAATTGAAGTCCCCTGCAAGAAGGAGGGAACCTTGTCGTAAGCTTTCTAATTTATGCAAAAACTTACGTAAAGCCGAAATTTGCCGTTTATTAGGCCCATAATAAGAAGCTAGCGTATAGATCACTCCATCCAATTTACAGAGGAGAATTAGATATCTACCTTGCTGGTCCGTTTCTAGATGAATAGGTTCGTATGCTATATCCTTATGAATAAGGATAGCAACCCCTCTTGATTTTTGTGAGAAGCTAGAGGTCTCCACCACGGGGAATAACTTAGATCGTAAAGGAACTGTCATATCTTTGAGCCAATGGGTCTCTTGAAGAAAGACCAAGTGAGCTCTGCTCTTACACAGAGATCGCAACAACATACTTCTTTTGGTCGGGGAGTTCAGTCCCCTAGCATTTTGGGTGACACAAGTGTATGGCATGATGCCAGGTGTCGTGTAACTTTATTGGTAAATGAAAAGGAGGGTAGGGGGGAGGGAAAGAGCGGGAAAGGGGATGAAGAAAAGAGAAAAAAAAAAAAAAAAAAGGGGGGAAGCAAAAGGTAGAAGAAGAAGAAAAAGAACACAGATATCACAATAGAGACCTTATATGGGAGTCATAACCTACTAACACAAAACAAAGTTGTGCGGTATATAAAATAGGTAACCGCCTCGGTAGCCTCTGAAAACAAAAGTCAGAGTACCTTAAAGGGGGGGGGAGAGAATCTTATGCCACCGTGACTTGGTAGACAATCAAAGGTGGACGAAAGAGAGTGCCGTACAGGAGGTGCCAAAAGGAAAAGAGGAGCTAAAAAGGAAGGAGGAGGGGGGGGGGAACAACATTGGAGTATACATTTATAGGAATGGGGAGAGGAAAAGAGAAAAGAAAAAAAAAAAAAAAGGGGGGGGGGAAGAGAAATGGGAAGGATGGGGGGAAAAGGATAAAACATTCCAAGTAACTAGCAAACATGAAGAAGGAGGTAGCGTAGAGCACTTCGATGAAAGGTATAAAATGACAAATACAATATTCATGTATATAACCACAGATAAGACTATAATGACATATAATCAAACATATTTAGGGTTAACTCGTCCAGAGCATAGTGAAACCTTATTCAAACTTTATAAAACTTTAAATGAGTGTCTCTGTATTTAAGCAAAACAGTTGTTAATAACAATCAAAGAGTAATTACGTTGGCATTGTAGCAGAATAAGGATATGTAGTGGAACACACCCACAGGGCAAGCCTGTCTAGAACTCAGCTGAGTCAAGCAAGATCTTGGGGGCCTCTAGGCGTGCTCCACCACAGTGAGATAGGATATTGGACAATAATAATCATACAGTGTCCTAACAACCTCAAACACATATAAAACAAAACTTCTACATCTTCTTAACTTGAAAAACATATTCAGGTACTGGGGGAAAGGAAAAAAAAAAAAAAAAAAAAAAAAAAGGGGGGGAAGAGAAAAACAATGTATTCTTGTCTAAGACATAACTAAACTATATCAGGGTTTTAAAGGCCCTTAAACGTGTGTTTCTATATTGTAAGCTGAACATTTGGTAGAAACTATCTAACAACAACAAAACAGTAATCAGTGACATGTGGTTGATCACACATATAGGGCACATTCATCTAGAACATAACTGGACCATATTGGAGCCCTATAAACCTCTTCATGTGTTCTGCTATAGTAGGATAGAGCACGAGACAGAAATAGTCATGTTGCATCAAAAGGACGTCAAGGGCATATTAAACAGAACTTCTACATCCTTCTAAGAGGAATAGCAGATCTATGTACTGAGAGGAGGAAAAAAAAAAAAAAAAAAAAAAAAAAGGGAAATCAGTCAGAACCACATATTACGCATTATACATATTACAGCCTAACTGCATTACAGCCTAACTGCAATATGGAATTACTCGGAGGTGCCTGAAACAAAAAAAAGGTTAGTACATATATTACCCTACAGATAGTCCATATTCAGTGTCCATCTGCATCCTGCACAGAACCAGAAGGGTCTGTGTTAGCTGAGGTCCCCAATGCAGAGGAGGTCCAGGGCAAAGCTGATGGATTTAAGGAATCTCTCAAAGGACAGTCATTTGAGATTGGAGCATCCCATAGTTTCATAAGCCGTTGACTCTGGTCTAGAGTGGTGACAACATGTTGTTGGTTGTCTTTGTGAACTATGATTCTGGTGGGATGACCCCATCGATACTTGATATCATGAGTCCTCAGGAACTTCATAAAATCTCTGTATAATTTCCTCTGTTGGAGTGTGTGATAAGAAAGATCTGCGAACACAGTGATATCTTGAAATTTAGTTGGGAGGGTAGGCCTGGTAAGAGATGCTCGGACTAGCTTTTCTTTGTATGTAAAAAAATGCAATCTCACAATGACATCCCTTGGCTTGTCGGATGACAAACTTCTGGGCCGTAGCGCCCTGTGAGCTCTATCAATAAGGCCCTCGGTCGTATCAGCAGGGCGAGCAAGGTGTTCAAAAAACTCTGCCAGAAAAGAAGTAAGCTCCCCAGGGGCTATGCTTTCTGGGATACCTCTCAATCGCAGATTGTTTCGACGAGAGCGGTCCTCCATATCTGCTAATTTATCCTCCAAGCAAATCATCTGCTCAGCCAGACTTTGGGCATAAGCTAGAACGTTAGCCTGGTCTATAGCCATGTCCTCTTGTTTTCTCTCCACAGTATCCACTCTTTCTGAGGTTGAGGTAAGATCTCTACGAAGGTCTGCTAGAGAAGCAGTTACCTGAGACTGGAAAGCTGAATGATGGGCAGCCAGCAGGGATTTGAGAGAATCCAGGATGAAAGTAGGAGTCACTGTAGTAGGAGCTGCCTCTTGAAGTGCTTGAAAAGTGGAGGCCACAGTGTCTCCTTCCGCCTGGGACATATTTGAATCCTCTTGTTGGTCATCTGGAGATGAGGGAGATATAGTATGGAAATGATCTGCAACAGTTCTTTTGGGCCCAGCCACTAATGCCTTAGACTTTCTTTTATTCATTTGCGCCATGAGTGTGGGCTGCTATTGAGCAGTAGAAAAGGGCTATCAGTGAAAAAAACAAAAAAAAACAAATAGAAAATAAGCAGGAGCAAAAATGAGAGAAAAAAATATGTTCAGTGGTTCACATCACCCCCTCCTCCTTGGCGCCAGCACTTTAGCACCTCATTCGTATGTGTTATCCAGGGTAATGGTTCAGCTGTCAGCAGCAGTGCCCAACACAGATGGGGCACAAGTGAAGCACTAGTGTTGCTTAGCCCAAATAATATTCACTTGTGAGACTTCTTGTACTGTAAAGCTAAGGGCTCTTCTCCTAGGGAGCTGTTCCTTGTGAACGATGTAGGGCAAAAGGAAAGTGGGTATGACCCGCAGGCAAGTGGGCCAGCGGGAAAGGGAGGAGAGGGCCCTGTTATCTCTGCAGTCGTGAAGCAAGTCCTTTTACAGGCCAGGTTCAATGTTGTCTGTATTCCCCATAGAAGGAAAGCTTTAGAGTTCAATCTAGTCACTGCAGTGGCAGCTAATGGGTTAATAGGCTGCAGTGGGGTGATGTAATGAATAATATCCAGTGCGGGCTATGCTTTAATATATGAATGTTTGTTTGTTCTCAGAGATCCTTCCTTCTAGAGTCTTGTTACAACCCTCTATAACAAAGCAAGCCACATGAGAATAGTATGAGAACAACAAGGGATTGGCTGTTTCTATATAAGGAGTAGGAAGCAATTGTCAGAGGGTGTATATATGTTATGTTTTAAAGGTATTAAAGTTAAGCCTCTGCTGTTGCAAAACTCGTGTATATGTAAATTTAAACTGCGCACTTACTCAAACAATGCTGCTTGTCCAAATTCCTTTCTGAGAGCTTTGGATCCGCTACTGGCACAGGCTTATAGGGTCAGAGTAATCCGCTAAAAGTCTCCTCAGTGAGAACCCCCAACTGCCTCAGTATTACCAAGAAACAGCCCTCTCAACTCATAGGCCGCCTTGCTGCTCTGGCTTCAGTCCAAGATGGCCGCGATTCGCGCCTAACAGCAGGCAGCCCTCTTAATAATGCTCCCCGGCCTTCCGTGGGCACTATTCAGGCCAAATCGTACCTTGCGCTCTCTCTTAAAGAAAAGATCGTGCTGGACACCAAGCTGCAGCAGTACTATCTCTTCAGGAGACTATGTTCCCAAGGTCTCTGTAGGCTCTCGAGTATAGAATCAGCCGCTCCAACGGCTGATACAGCAGCGCTGCTCAGTGTGGCTTGATCCACAGCTCCGGTATGTGTCTCTGAACCTCCGGAACTCAGGTAGCTCTATATTGCGACCGAGGCAACTAATCTCCTTCTAGCAGGCAGGTTGGATCTGCGTAGTCCTTTGTAGTACGCCAGACTCTGCACCCTCCGGGTAGTGAGCAAGATCGGTGGCAATAAGAAAAGGAGCTTTTGTAAAGCACAGAAAAGCAACAACAATGTCCTGTAGGGCGAAACTCACCCTTAGACCCTAAGATTTCAGTCAGGGAACTAATTTGATCACTTTTAGGAACTTTTAATAGAATTTCAGATACGGAGCTCTTCAAGAGTGCTTCCTTCCAGCACGGCAGTTAACTCCGCCCCCCCCCCCCCCGTTTATGCCATTTTTTAATAAATGTTAATAAGCCGTTTTTTGAGCTCCCCTATTGGTCATGACGTCACATATAGTTAGAATGTGGATAGGCTGGGCTAGGGGTGGTTTTCCCTTATTCTCAAATGATGCTATTCGCTTAGAACAGGGGTGTGTTCGTCATAAGCTGTCTGATGTGCAAAATGATCATAGAACACTCGTATCATATACTATATGTTTGGTTTAGCGTTTTCATTACACAGCTGATATTACAGTTAGAGCGAGTAACTCAATTTTGGTATCTTATATTTCTTGATGCCGTTTTTTAGTAAATGTTAATAAGCCATTTTTTGAGCTCCCCTATTGGTTGTGACGTCACATATAGTTAGAATGTGGATAGGCTGGGCTAGGGGTGGTTTTCCCCTGTTCTCAAATGATGCTATTCACTTAGAACAGGGGTGTGTTCGTCATAAGCTGTCTGATGTGCAAAATGATCATAGAACACTCGTATCATATACTGTATGTTTGGTTTAGCGTTTTCATTACACAGCTGATATTGTGTACAAATTACATTGTTTGTAGCATAAAGATTTATCGGCTATAAACTTAAGATTCAGAAATACGGTACCGATGATCTTTGCAGAGGAAGAGTGTAACATGTACTATTGGTTGGTTTCAGATATATTTAGTTCTTAAATAGAGATATATGAGTAACACCAAGAATACCAATATCGCTTGCAGATGAGACTGTAGAATGGGGGTAACTACGAAATAACTCTAACTTAGAATATAATAAAAACAGCTAAGATAGCTGTCTAAAGTGTATGCCATTTATATGATCCTAAATGAAGTATTTAATACAGATATATGGGGGTAGCCTTCTCCTGCCTTCTATGTTTATACGTAATCATTTCGACCATTTTGTGAAGAGAAATGTAATTAGATAAGGGAAATGACTATATGCTTGTCCTGACTTCAGACATAGAGGAACAGGCTAAGGTAGCTATATGAGATTGTATAACAATTGTATGATCATAAATGTATAATCCTAATTGTGGATTAGAATCTATACAAGTGCCTAACATACTTGATTTAATCAGAAACCAAAACTGAAACTAAAGACTAGAATACTAAAATCTAAAAAAAGAGAGACATAGATTCTGTAAATGCCTACAGTAAATGCCTAACTTACTGGATCTGTATGGGATTACTACGTACAAGCTCACACTAAAAGGTGGTTTAAAGTAGAGGGAAGGGGACTGGTTTATCCAATGCTAATATACCAATGGTGATATAATGGTGGTATTTTTAAATCTGGATGTACCCATATTTAAAAATATAAATGGAAATATAGATATAATAGTCCATCCATTTACTCCGGATATGGGGTAGCGTGTGTTAAAGATGGAGGCGTCTGAAATGCCTAGTATCATGGACATCTTCAGCCCCCCGCTTGGGCTTGGATCAAGACATCGGAGGCTCTTCTGGATCGATCAGTGAACCCGGCGTGGTGAAGACAAGGTAGGGAGATCTTCAGGGGCTTAGTGTTAGGTTTATTTAAGGGGGGTTTGGGTTATATTAGGGGTATGTGGGTGGTGGGTTGTAATGTTGGGGGGTATTGTATGTTTTTTTTACAGGCAAAAGAGCTGAATTCTTTGGGGCATGCCCCTAAAAGGGCCCTTTTCAGGGCTGGTAAGGTAAAAGAGCTTTTCTATTTTAATTTTAGAATAGGGTAGGGCATTTTTTTATTTTGGGGGTCTTTTTTGTTATTTTATTAGGGGGCTTAGAGTAGGTGTAATTATTTTAAAATTGTTGTAATATTTTTCTAATGTTTGTAAATATTTTTTTATTTTTTGTAACTTAGTTCTTTTTTATTTTTTGTACTTTAGTTAGTTTATTTCATTGTATTTATTTGTAGGTATTGTATTTAATTAATTTATTGATAGTGTAGTGTTAGGTTTAATTGTAGATAATTGTAGGTAGTTTATTTAATTTATTTATTGATAGTGTAGTGTTAGGTTTAATTGTAACTTAGGTTAGGATTTATTTTACAGGTAATTTTGTAATTATTTTAACTAGGTAGCTATTAAATAGTTATTAACTATTTAATAGTTATTGTACCTGGTTAAAATAAATACAAAGTTGCCTGTAAAATAAATATTAATCCTAAAATAGCTACAATATAATTATTATTTATATTGTAGCTATATTAGGGTTTATTTTACAGGTAAGTATTTAGCTTTAAATAGGAATAATTTATTTAATAAGAGTTAATTTATTTCGTTAGATTTAAATTATATTTAATTTAGGGGGGTGTTAGTGTCAGGGTTAGACTTAGCTTTAGGGGTTAAAAAATTTATTAGAGTAGCGGTGAGGTCCGGTCGGCAGATTAGGGGTTAATGCTTGAAGTTAGGTGGCGGCGATGTTAGGGAGGGAAGATTAGGGGTTAATACTATTTATTATAGGGTTATTGAGGCGGGAGTGAGGCGGATTAGGGGTTAATACATTTATTATAGTAGCGGTGAGGTCCGGTCAGCAGATTAGGGGTTAATAAGTGTAGGTAGGTGGAGGCGACGTTGAGGGCGGCAGATTAGGGGTTAATAAATATTATGTAGGTGTCGGCGGTATTAGGGGCAGCAGATTAGGGGTACATAGGGATACCGTAGGTGGCGGCGGTGTGCGGTCGGCAGATTAGGGGTTAAATTTTTTTTAATAAACTGGCGGCGATGTGGGGGGACCTCGGTTTAGGGGTACATAGGTAGTTTATGGGTGTTAGTGTACTTTAGAGCACAGTAGTTAAGAGCTTTATGAACCGGTGTTAGCCCAGAAAGCTCTTAACTCCTGACTTTTTTCTGCGGCTGGAGTTTTGTCGTTAGATTTCTAACGCTCACTTCAGCCAAGACTCTAAATACCGGCGTTAGAAAGATCCCATTGAAAAGATAGGATACGCAATTGGCGTAGGGGGATCTGCGGTATGGAAAAGTCGCGGCTGGAAAGTGAGCGTTAGACCCTTTCCAGACTGACTCCAAATACCAGCGGGTGGTAAAAACCAGCGTTAGGAGCCTCTAACGCTGGTTTTGATGGCTACCGCCAAACTCTAAATCTAGGCGTATGTGTTTAACTCCTACAAAGGGTTAAATAAGCATACAATTAACTAAAGCTCTCCACTGGAGAGATTATCTTTGTCAGTACTGTGAGGTGCCTCAAAGAATTTCAGAAAGGCGAATTTTAGCTTGAGATCTGTTCATCTTGCTTAAATGGATTACAGTGGGGCAAAAAAAGTATTTAGTCAGCCACCAATTGTGCAAGTTCTCCCACTTAAGAAGATGAGAGAGGCCTGTAATTTTCATCATAGGTATAACTCAACTATGAGAGACAAAATGTGGATGGAAACAAACCCAGACAATCACATTGTCTGATTTGGAAAGAATTTATTTGCAAATTATGGTGGAAAATAAGTATTTGGTCAATATCAAAAGTTCATCTCAATACTTTGTTATATATCCTTTGTTGGTAATGACAGAGGTCCAATGTTTTCTGTAAGTCTTCACAAGGTTGTCACACACTGTTGCTGGTATGTTGGCCCATTCCTGCATGCAGATCTCCTCTAGAGCAGTGATGTTTTGGGGCTGTCGCTGGGCAACATGGACTTTCAACTCCCTCCAAAGGTTTTCTATCGGGTTGAGATCTGGAGACTGGCTAGGCCACTCCAGGACCTTGAAATGCTTCTTACGAAGCCACTCCTTCGTTGCCCGGGCAGTGTGTTTGGGATCATTGTCATGCTGAAAGACCCAGCCACGTTTCATTTTCAATGCCCTTGCTGATGGAAGGAGGTTTGCACTCAAAATCTCACAATACATGGCCCCATTAATTCTTTCATGTACATGGATCAGTCGTCCTGTTCCCTTTGCAGAGAAACAGCCCCAAAGTATGATGTTGCCACCCCCATGCTACACAGTAGGTATGCTGTTCTTTGGTTGCAACTCAGCATTCTCTCTCCTCCAAACATGACGAGTTGTATTTCTACCAAACAGTTCATCTGACCATAGGACATTCTCCTAATCTGCTTCGGGATCATCCAAATGCTCTCTAGCATACTTCAGATGGGCCCAGACATGTACTGGCTTAAGCAGGGGGACATGTCTGGCATGCAGGATCTGAGTCCCTGGCGGCATAGTGTGTTACTGATGGTAGCCTTTGTTATGTTGGTCCCAGCTCTCTGCAGGTCATTCACTAAGTCCCCCCATGTGGTTCTGGGATGTTTGCTCACCGTTCTTGTTATCATTTTGACCCCAAGGGGTGAGATCGAGGGAGATTATCAGTGGTCTTGTATGTCTTCCATTTTCTAATTATTGCTCCACAGTTGATTTCTTCCCACCAAGCTGCTTGTCTATTGCAGATTCAGTCTTCCCAGCCTGGTGCAGGTCTACAATTTTGTTTCTGTTGTCCTTCGACAGCTCTTTGGTCTTCACCATAGTGGAGTTTGGAGTGTGACTGTTTGAGGTTGTGGACAGGTGTCTTTTATACTGATAACAAGTTCAAACAGGTGCCATTAATAGAGGTAATGAATGGAGGACAGAGAAGCCTCTTAAAGAAGAAGCTACAGGTCTGTGAGAGCCAGAAATCTTGCTTGTTTGTAGGTGACCAAATACTTATTTTCCACCATAATATGCAAATAAATTCTTTCCAAATCAGACAATGTGATTGTCTGGATTTGTTTCCACATTTTGTCTCTCATAGTTGAGGTATACCTATGATGAAAAGTACAGGCCTCTCTCATCTTCCTAAGTGGGAGAACTTGCACAATTGGTGGCTGACTAAATACTTGTTTGCCCCATTGTATGTATGTGAAGGAGAGACAGTCAAATATAGTGCTCCATGTGCTAACCGGCGGGTGGACAGCTTCTCAACTTGCAAAGCTGTCCGCCCACCTTCGCTACATATGGGCAGCGGATCTGTCCATCTGCTGGCCCGTATGTATCATTACACACTCATCCCAGTGTGTAATCCCCGGCCCTTTCTTCGTGCAACCAATCGCGCGACTGAAAGGGCTGTCAATCACCGAGAGCAAGCGAGCGATCTCTCTGTGATTTTTCCTCGCCACCTTAGAAGTGGTGTAGGGTGTAAGAAGCAGTGGTCTAATGACCGCTGCTTCTTACATTGCGGGAAGCAGGCTTGCATATGTGAACCTGCCCCGCAAGGGCTCCGGAGCAGCTCTCTCTGCTTCGTACATGGAGCCCATAATCTCTGTGCAACCAAATTTTTTTTAACCAGTTCCATAGTCATAGCAGTGCAGACACTCCAGATGAGGATACAGCTGTTGAGCTAGCCAGGAGCAGATATGGTACAATCGGTGACCTTAAAGGGGCAGTGTAATTATAAGTTAAAAAATGACAACAAAGTCATTAAACATAATAAAAGCACTTAAAAAAAGAAAATAGTAAGTTTATTTTTTTAACCTGAAAGTATTCTGCTCAAGTGTTTTGGCCGTACACACCCTCAGAAAAGGACTGAGCATAGATTTACTCTTGATATGGCCCCTCCAATCGAATTCAATATGGTAATGTTCTTTGAATGCCTAACTAAATGTATATAAAAAGTATGCTTGCAATAGCCAAGACTGGGTACTGGTCACGCAAGTGCCTGTGCACAAGCTTATGCTCCTTCTCAGAATTAGGATCATTCATATTCCTTGAGAAGCAGAATTTAAGAGTGCTTTATTATGAAAGAGATGCTTATCATCCGGCATATATATTCCCTTGTGATGGGGGTCTGAAATCTGAGAACTAATATGGAAATGGTAACATGTGCTACTATAATGTGCAAAAAAGAGCATGTCTCTACTCCCATCCACTAACATGCACAAAAACATATATTTAAAGGGATATAAAACCCAAAACATTTATTTTGTGATTCAGACAGAACATGCCATTTTAAAAATGGTTCCAATTTACGCCTACTATCAAATTTGCTTTGTTCCTAATATATTCTTTATTGAAGAGATACCTAGGTAGGCATCTGGAGCACTACATGGCAGGAAAAATGCTGATTAGCTGACACGATCATGTGATTACGTTACAAAGGATGTACCTGAATGAGAAATACATCTAACTATTCGAATGGGTACCGCATCATGACTGAATTAGGATTGGCACATACGAATAACATGTTTTTACATGTAGCTAATAATAGTTATTTGGAATTTATTTGTTTATGCATTAACACATATAGAAATATATAGAAATATGTTTTAATCTAACTGATGTGTTAGTTATGTATTTGAACAAACTAGAAAAATAATCAGTTTTAAGATATTGGTTCGAATACAACATTATGCAGAGCATATATGTATGGTTTTATTTTATATTGTAAGCTAATTAACGGGAAAAGTATACAAAACTTTATATATATATTATTTTTAATAAATATAAATTGTATTATTTTCTTTTTTTTGTAAAAACATAATTTATGTAAGAACTTACCTAATAAATTCATTTCTTTCATTTTGGCACGAGTCCATGAGCTAGTGACGTATGGGATATACATTCCTGCCAGGAGGGGCAAAGTTTCCCAAACCTCAAAATGCCTATAAATACACCCCTCACCACACCCACAATTCAGTTTAATGAATAGCCAAGAAGTGGGGTGATAAGAAAGGAGCGAAAGCATCAAACAAGGAATTGGAATAATTGTGCTTTATACAAAAAAATCATAACCACCACAAAAAGGGTGGGCCTCATGGACTCTTGCCAATATGAAAGAAATGAATTTATCAGGTAAGTTCTTACATAAATTATGTTTTCTTTCATGTAATTGGCAAGAGTCCATGAGCTAGTGATGTATGGGATAGCAGATACCCAAGATGTGGAACTTCCACGCAAGAGTCACTAGAGAGGGAGGGATAAAATAAAGACAGCCAATTCCGCTGAAAAAATAATCCACAACCCAAATCAAAAAGTTTTAATCTTATAATGAAAAAAACTGAAATTATAAGCAGAAGAATCAAACTGAAACAGCTGTCTGAAGTACTTTTCTACCAAAAACTGCTTCAGAAGAAGAAAAAACATAAAAATGGTAGAATTTAGTAAAAGTATGCAAAGAAGACCAAGTTGCTGCTTTGCAAATCTGATCAACAGAAGCTTCATTCCTAAAAGCCCAGGAAGTAGAAATTGACCTAGTAGAATGAGCCGTAATCCTTTGAGGCGGGGATTTACCCGACTCCACATAAGCATGATGAATCAAAGACTTTAACCAAGACGCCAAAGAAATGGCAGAAGCCTTCTGACCTTTTCTAGAACCAGAAAAGCTAACAAATAGACTAGAAGTCTTTCTGAAATCTTTAGTGGCTTCAACATAATATTTCAAAGCTCTTACTACATCCAAAGAATGTAAAGATCTCTCCAGAGAATTCTTAGGATTAGGACACAATGAAGGGACAACAATTTCTCTACTAATGTTGTTAGAATTCACAACTTTAGGTAAAAAATTAAATGAAGTCCGCAACACCGCCTTATCCTGATGAAAAATCAGAAAAGGAGATTCACAAGAAGGAGCAGATAACTCAGAAACTCTTCTAGCAGAAGAGATGGCCAAAAGGAACAAAACTTTCTAAGAAAGTAATTTAATATCCAGAGAATGCATAGGTTGAAACGGAGGAGCCTGTAAAGCCCTCAGAACCAAATTAAGACTCCAAGGAGGAGAGATTGACTTAATGACAGGCTTAATACGAACCAAAGCCTGTACAAAACAATGAATATCAGGATGATTAGCAATCTTTCTGTGAAAAAGAACAGAAAGAGCAGAGATTTGACATTTCAAGGAACTTGCAGACAAACCTTTTTCCAAACCATCCTGAAGAAACTGTAAAATTCTAGGAATTCTAAAAGAATACCTAGAGAATTTATGAGAAGAACACCAAGAAATGTAAGACTTCCAAACTCGGTAATAAATCTTTCTAGACACAGATTTACGAGCCTGTAACATAGTATTAATCACTGAATCAGAGAAACCTCTATGACTAAGTATTAAGCGTTCAATCTCCATACCTTCAAATTTATTGATTTGAGATCCTGATGGAAAAATGGGCCTTGAGATAGAAGGTCTGGCCTTAACGGAAGTGTCCAAGGTTGGCAACTGGCCATCCGAACGAGATCTGCATACCAAAACCTGTGTGACCATGCTGGAGCCACCAGCAGTACAAACGAACGCTCCATTAGGATTTTGGAAATCACTTTTGGAAGAAGAACTAGTGGCGGAAAGATATAAGCAGGTTGATAATTCCAAGGAAGTGACAACGCGTCCACCGCTTCCGCCTGAGGATCCCTGGATCTGGACAGATACCTGGGAAGTTTCTTGTTTAGATGAGAAGCCATCAGATCTATTTCTGGAAGTCCCCAGATTTGAACAATCTGAAGAAATACCTCTGGGTGAAGAGACCATTCGCCCGGATGTAACGTCTGGTGACTGAGATAATCCGCTTCCCAATTGTCTATACCTGGGATGTGAACTGCAGAGATTAGACAGGAGTTGGATTCCGCCCATACAAGTATCCGAGATACTTCTTTCATAGCTTGAGGACTGTGAGTCCCACCTTGATGATTGACATACGCCACAGTTGTGACATTGTCTGTCTGAAAACAAATAAACGATTCTCTCTTCAGAAGAGGCCAGAACTGAAGAGCTCTGAGAATCGCACGGAGTTCCAAAAGGTTGATTGGTAATCTCGCCTCCTGAGATTCCCAAACCCCCTGCACTGTCAGAGATCCCCATACAGCTCTCCAACCTGAAAGACTCGCATCTGTTGAGATCACAGTCCAGGTTGGACGAACAAAAGAGGCCCCTTGAATTAAACGATGGTGATCCAACCACCAAGTCAGAGAAGATCGAACATTGGGATTTAAGGATATTAATTGTGATATCTTTGTATAATCCCTGCACCACTGGTTCAGCATACAAAGCTGGAGAGGTCTCATGTGAAAACGAGCAAAAGGGATTGCGTCCGATGCAGCAGTCATGAGACCTAGAATTTCCATGCACAAAGCTACCAAAGGGAATGATTGAGACTGAAGGTTTCGACAAGCTGAAACCAATTTCAGGCGTCTCTTTTCTGTTAGAGACAAAGTCATGGACACTGAATCTATTTGGAAACCCAAAAAGGTTACCCTTGTCTGAGGAATCAAGGAACTCCAACCATGTCTTTGAAGAAACAACACAAGTTGATTCATATGAGATTCTGCAGAATGTAAAGACTGAGCAAGTACCAAGATATCGTCCAAATAAGGAAATACCGCAATACCCTGTTCTCTGATTACAGAGAGAAGGGCACCGAGAACCTTTGAAAAGATCCTTGGAGCTGTTGCTAGGCCAAAAGGAAGAGCAACAAACTGGTAATGCTTGTCTAGAAAAGAGAATCTCAGGAACTGATAGTGGTCTGGATGAATTGGAATATGAAGATATGCATCATGTAAGTCTATTGAAGACATATAATGCCCTTGCTGAACAAAAGGCAGAATAGTCCTTATAGTCACCATTTTGAATGTTGGTATCCTTACATAACGATTCAATATTTTTAGATCCAGAACTGGTCTGAAGGAATTCTCCTTCTTTGGTACAATGAACAGATTTGAGTAAAACCCCAGACCCTGTTCCAGATCTGGAACTGGCACAATTACCCCAGCCGACTCCAGGTCTTAAACACATTTCAGAAAGGATTCAAGCTTCCTATCTAAAGGATCCTTAAAAGAAGTACTATCTGCCGTAGGAATAGTAGTACGTTTAGCAAGAGTAGAGATAGCCCCATCCACTTTGGGGATTTTTTTCCCAAAACTCTAATCTATCAGATGGCAAAGGGTACAATTTCTTAAACCTTGGAGAAGGAGTAAATGAAGTACCCATACTATTCCATTCCCTAGATTACTTCCGAAATAGCATCAGGAACTGGAAAAACTTCTGGAATAACTACATGAGGTTTAAAAACTGAATTTAAATGTTTATTAGTTTTAACATCAAGAGGACTAGACTCCTCCATATATAATGCAATCAACACTTCTTTAACTAAAGAGGGTCAGGTAGTGACATCTTGCAACATGTAATAGAAAAAAACAACATATAAAGCAAAATTATCAAATTCCTTAAATGACAGTTTCAGGAATGGGAAAAAATGCAAAACAAAACAAGCCTCTAGCAACCAGAAGCAACTAAAAAGTGAGACTGAAATAATGTGAAAAAACTGGCGCCAAGTATGACGCCCACATTTTTTGGCGCCAAAAAACGTCTGCAACAAACATGCGTCAAAAATGACGCAACCACATGAAAACTTCCGGCGTCAACTATAAAAAGTCTTGCGCCAAAAATGACGCAATAAATTTTAGCATTTTCTGCACCCGCGAGCCTAACAGCCCGCAATTTAGAAGAAAAAAGTCGATTGAAAATTTTAAGGTAAGAAAAATATTTTATTCATATGCATTTTCCCAAAAAATGAAACTAACAGTCTGAAAGAAGGAACACTGATTATCCTGAATCACGGCAAATATAAGTTTAAAACATATATTTAGAACTTTACATATAACCATAGCTTAGAGTGTCATGAATAAAATAAGACTTACTTACCCTAAGACACTCATCTACATATAGTAGATAGCCAAACCAGTACTGAAACGAGAATCAGTAGAGGTAATGGTATATAAGAGTATATCGTTGATCTGAAAAGGCAGGTAGGAGAAGAAATCTCTATGACCGATAACAGAGAACCTATAAAATAGATCCCCTTGAGGAAGACCATGGTATTCAAATAGGCAATATTCTCTTCACATCCCTCTGACATTCACTGCAATCTGAGAGGAAAACCGGTGGGTATATTCCATCTAGTAGTCCCTGCTGTCTGTGTGTTCTACATTATTTGGATCCTTTATCCACAGAGAATTCTGCTGTAGTACTTGTGGATTCCACGCTGACCCCAGGGAAAGGCTGGTGCCACTACATATACCTAGAAAGTCCTTATACAGCTAAAGGAGAAAGCTGAAGTTGGCTGCTGCTAATCCATATTCAGTTCTATTTTAATTTTTTAATTTTATCCACAGTTTAGAATATTTTTTTTCTATTTCAGGAAATAGTGCTGCCATATAGTGCTCTTGCAAATGGATAACATTCTTGCAAACCGTTGCCATATAGTACTCCAGAAATGGGCCAGCACCTAAGCACTTGTCCCTCCTTTTCAATAAAATATTCCAAGAGAACAAAGAAAATTTGATAATAATAGTAAATTATAAAGTTGTTTAAAGTTGCATGTTCTTTCTGAATCATGAAAGAAAAATTTAGGGTTTCATATTCATTTAAAATAAAAAATCCTGAGCTGAGGGGATGAAGGGATGCACTTACAGTAAGGCAGAGCGATTGTCTTCAACTGACACGCCCCCTGACAATCATATGGTACATGTAAAATAACAGATGGCTCTATTAGGTTAAAATCATACAGTCTTTATTGAGCTGAGGTGATGAAGGGGCGCGCTTCGAGTAAGACAGAATAATTATCTACAACTGACACGCCCCCCCCCCCCGCATGACACACATGCTAATTTCCGTGAGCGTGCCTTCATTGATGGTAAAATTGAAATGATCATCTACAAGAAATAAATAAAGTGAGCTATAATTGATCAACCATGTAAAAAAGGGTGCTAAAGTCACCCGTGCCGTTGCACAGCGCTAAACTCATGGCTCCGTCCGCCCACGGCACATAGTTCTTCTACCAAAGAGGTGCCGCTTGCACCTCTAAACCAATAGCCGTGTGTGCATACAGAACCCTGTCAGTTGACACGCATGACTATTGGTTCAGAGGTGCAAATGCCACCTCATTGAAGATACACTGATATATGCACACATAGTGTATCTGTCTGTGCCTGTGTGTGTGTGCATATAACAGAGTATCTGTGTGTGCCTGCATGTGTATGTGTGCATATGGCAGTGTATCTGTGCATTTGACAGTGTATCTGTGTGTACCTGTGTGTGTATATGTGCATATGGCAGTGTATCTGTGTGTGTGTCTGTGTGTGTATATGTGCATATGGCAGTGTATCTGTGTGTGCCTGTGTGTGTATATGTGCATATAACAGAGTATCTGTGTGTGGATTTGTGTGTATGTGTGCATATGGCAGTGTATCTGTGCGTGGATTTGTGTGGATGTGTGCATATGGCAGTGTATCTATGTGTGCATATGTGCATTTGACAGTTTATCTGTGTGTGCCTGCATGTGTATGTGTGCATATGGCAGTGTATTTGTCTGTGCCTGTGTGTGTGTGCATATAACAGAGTATCTGTGTGTGCCTGCGTGTGTATGTGTGCATATGGCCGTGCATTTGTGCATTTGACAGTGTATCTGTGTGTGCCTGTGTGTGTATATGTGCATATGGCAGTGTGTGGATTTGTGTGTATGTGTGCATATGGCAGTGTATCTGTGTGTGCATATGTGCTTTTGACAGTTTATCTGTGTGTGCCTGCATGTGTATGTGTGCATATGGCAGTGTATCTGTGAATTTGACAGTGTATCTGTGTGTGCCTGTGTGTGTACATGTGCATATGGCAGTGTATCTGTGTGTGCCTGTGTGTGTATATGTGCATATGGCAGTGTATCTGTGTGTGCCTGTGTGTGTATATGTGCATATGGCAGTGTATCTGTGTGTGCCTGTGTGTGTATATGTGCATATGGCATTGTATCTGTGTGTGCCTGTGTGTGTATATGTGCATATGGCAGTGTATCTGTGTGTGCCTGTGTGTGTATATGTGCATATGGCAGTGTATCTGTGTGTGCCTGTGTGTGTATATGTGCATATGGCATTGTATCTGTGTGTGCCCGTGTGTGTATATGTGCATATGGCAGTGTATTTGTGTGTGCCTGTGTGTGTATATGTGCATATGGCAGTGTATCTGTGTGTGCCTGTGTGTGTATATGTGCATATGGCAGTGTATCTGTGTGTGCCTGTGTGTGTATCTGTGCATATGGCACTTAGTAAGATTTTGAGAGGGCCTCTCACTTTAGTGAATAAGTTCCATATTATAACATAGGGTCTGTAGATAACTTTCTCAATGTAGATACCTTTGAATTTAGTGTTAGGCACAAGGGCAGCAGCATGAGAATGGGTGAGAGTGCCTAAGTTATATAGTGAGACCTTATTAAAGTCATTTCTATACATGGATATTATATAATCAGAAATAATGGGACCTCCTGATGCAGGGATGACAAGCTCTAATTTGTTACATTACTAACCAATGTTCTATGACCAAATGTCCTGCGACCAAATGTCTTATGACCAAATATCCTATGACCAAATGTCTTATGACCAAATGTCCTATGACCATATGTCTTATGACCAATTGTTCTATGACCAAGTGCCCTATGACCAAATGTCCTATGACCAAATGTCTTATGGCCAAATGTCCTATTACCAAATGTCTTATGACCAAATATCCCATGACCATATGTCTTATGACCAAGTGTTCTATGACCACATGTCCTATGACCATATGTCTTATGACCAAGTGTCCTATGACCACATGTCCTATGACCAAATGTCTTGTGATCAAATGTCCTGTGACCAAATGTCCTATGACCAAATGTCTTATGACCAAATTTCCTATGACCATAAGTCTCATGACCAAGTGTCCTATGACCAAGTGTCCTATGACCAAATGTCCTGTGACCATATGTCCTATGACCAAAAGTCCTTATGACCAAAAGTCCTTGTGACCAAATGTCCTTGTGACCAAATGTCCTTATGACCATATAGCCATGACCATATGTCCTATGACTAAATGTCTTATGACCAATAATCCTAAATCACCAAGTGTGGGGTATTAAAGAGCATCCCTGTGATGTTTTCCTAACTTCTTGCGGAACATTAGCATAACAATTAAATTAGTTAAGCACCATCATGAAAGTTGCAAATGTTCTCTCATACAGCAACGATAAATGTTGTCATGGTGTGTCTCATGGTGTGCCTCATGTAAAATACTTCAAGCCATTTTGAATGACAGTCCACCAGGATAAGGAACATGTGCCTTTGACTGAACTAGCAAAATCTATATGTACTGTCTCCCAAAGTCAATGGAACTTTAATCATGAGTCCTCTTGTTAAATGCATCTAAGATAGTACAGAGCAGATACAAGAAGCAACATGTTTAATAATATCTTCATCTAGGGTAGGCAATGTGCCACCTAACCTATTGCTTTATGTAAATTAAACCAGGGAGTCCCTGCAATAACCAGTTACATGTAAAGCTTTAGGAATGATGACTTGCTCACTCCAGAGGAGGCAACCTTCTCTTAGGGTCACTTTTTAGAGCTCTGGAGTGAAAACTATGAATATGTGGTTGAAACATAGTAAACCAACTATTTTGTTTATGTTTAAGAATTTCTGCTAAGTCCTTCATTTTTTCCAATGCAATCTTAAAGGGACACTGAACCCACATTTTTTCTTTTGTGATTCAGATAGAGCATGCAATTTTAAGCAACTTTCTCTTTTACTCCTATTATCAGATTTTCTTCCTTCTCTTGGTATCTTTATTTGAAATGCAAGAATGTAAGTTTAGATGCCGGCCCATTTTTGGTAAACAACCTGGGTTGTTCTTGCTGATTGGTGGATAAATTCATCCACCAATAAAAAAAGTGCTGTCCAGAGTCCTGAAACAAAAAAAGCTTAGATGCCTTCTTTTTCAAATAAAGAAAGCAAGAGAACGAAGGAAAATTGATAATAGGAGTAAATTACAAAGTTGCTTAAAATTGCATGCTCTATCTGAATCACAAAAGAAAATATTTTGGGTTCAGTGTCCCTTTAAGGGGAAGAATTGTTTACATTTTTAATTTAGTTATTAACGTATCAATTTACAGAATAAATTATAATCTGAATTAAATAAATTTTAATCACAATTTATAAGAAACACACAGAAATAAATCAGGGCTGAAATGGTAAAGAGAATAGGACCAAAAAAAGTATCAATTCAGGTTGCAGATAATCCTAACCTCTGAATATCTTGCAATTTAATAGATAATAATAAATAGATACTTTCTATAGAAGGTGTAAAAACAATGTAGTCCAAAAATACACAGCTAGGCAAACAAGATGCCAATCTCAATGAATAATCACTGTGGGGTATATAGTCACCAATTGCAACAAAAAAAGGAAGCACCGGTAGAAAAATTCATAGTGATAAAAGCTTTAAAATATAAAAATAATACAATTTAATAGTACATAATATAAGCAATATCGATAATGCAAAACAGTTGATAAAAGTGGTTAGTTTTTTACTAATCACTTTTATCAACTGTTTTGCATTATCAATATTGCTTATATTATGTACTATTGAATTGTATTATTTTAATATTTTAAACTTTTATCACTATGGATTGTTATTAAGATTTTGCTACAATATAAAGTAGTGAGTATACAGCCTGTATAACAGTGTAAATTTGCTTTCACCTCAAAATAACTCAACACACAGCCATTAATGTCTAAATCGTTGGCAACAAGTGTCAATATTTAGTGTGGCTACCATTATTTTCCAGCACTGCCTTAACCCTCTTGCGCATGGAGTTCACCAGAGCTTCACATATTGCCACTAGAGTTATCTTCCACTCCTCCATGATGACATCACGGAGCTGGTGGATGTTAGAGACCTTGCGCTCCCCCACCTTCCATTTGAGGATGCCCCACAGATGCTCAATAGGGTTTAGGTCTGGAGACATGCTTGGTCAGTACATCACCTTTACCCTCAGCTTCTTTAGCAAGGCAGTGATCATCTTGGAGGTGTGTTTGGGGCCGTTATCATGTTGAAATACTGCCCTGCGGCCCAGTCTCTGAAGGGAGGGGATCATGCTCTGCTTCAGTATGTCACAGTACATGTTGGCATTCATGGTTCCCTCAATGAACTGTAGCTCCCCAGTGCCGGCAGCACTCAAGCAGGCCCAGACCATGACACTCCCGCCACCATGCTTGACTGTAGACAAGACACACTTGTCTTTGTATGCCTCACCTGGTTGCTGCCACACGCTTGACACCATCTGAACCAAATAAGTTTATCTTGGTCTCATCGGACCACATGACATGGTTCCAGTAATCCATGTCCTTAGTCTGCTTGTCTTCAGCAAACTGTTTGCGGGCTTTCTTGTGCATCATCTTTAGAAGAGACTTCCTTGTGGGACGACAGCCATGCGGACCAATTTGATGCAGTGTGCGGTGTATGGTCTGAGCACTGACAGGCTGACCCCCCCACCCCTTCAACCTCTGTAGCAATGCTGGCAGCACTCATACATTTATTTCCCAAAGACAACCTCTGGATATGATGCTGAGCATGTGCACTCAACTTCTTTGGTCGACCATGGCGAGGACTGTTCTGAGTGGAACCTGTCCTGTGAAACGCTGTATGGTCTTGCCCACCGTGCTGCATCTCAGTTTCAGGGTCTTAGCAATCTTCTTATAGCCTACACCATCTTTTTGTAGAGCAACAATTATTTTTTCTGATCCACAGAGGGTTCTTTGACATGCGGTGCCATGTTGAACTTCCAGTGACCAGTATGAGAGAGTGTGAGCGCGATAACACCAAATTTAACACACCTGCTCCCCATTCACACCTGAGACCTTGTAACACTAATGAGTCACATGACACGGGGGAGGGAAAATGGCTAATCGGGCCCAATTTGGACATTTCCGCTTAGGGGTGTACTTACTTTTGTTGCCAACAGTTTAGACTTTAATGGCTGTATGTTGAGTTATTTTGAGGGGACAGCAAATTTACACTGTTATACAAGCTGTACACTCACTACTTTACATTGTAGCAAAGTGTAGTTTCTTCAGTGTTGTCACATGAAAAGATATAAAATATTTACAAAAATGTGAGGGGTGTACTCACTTTTGTGAGATACTGTATATATATACTGTATATATATATAAAATTATAAACATACATACACACACACAATATATATATATATATATATATATATATATATTATGTATTATATTCCACTAAATTCTCCCTCTCCCCCCCCCCCCCGTTTATTTGTTGGGTGTCCGGTATTTTTGTGGCAGACACCTGGCAACCCTAACTGCTACGTATATGTCCTTTGTTGCCCCAGAAGTGCTTATCAGATAACTAACAACCTAACAATGCAGTGTTTACTAAACTATTGACTGTCTACTCCAGTAAGTCTACTCTAGTAAGTGCAGATTAGTTCCTCCAAATATGGCACGTGGTAGGTTGAGTTTGGCTATTGACAAACAATTGCAGCAAACAAGACATTTCCTTTTTTAATTGTTTGCTGTTGGATGATATTATTAAAGGTTTTTTTTATTGTACACTTAGACAACATATTTTTAAAAATATCATTAAAAACAGTGGAGTTGTATAATCAACAAATGCATACAATACAAACAGCCTGCAATAACACCTACTCTGAATTTCAAATATGCAGAATTTGTTTTTTCCCCTGACAATATTCGGTTTCCTATAATTTCTCCAACATCTGTATCATGTGACAGCCATCAACAAATCACTAACTCATATATGTATATACACTGAACTCTTGAACATGTGTAGTAGGTGCTGGTGCCTCAGAAAATGTGCACATAAATAGACTGTACACAATTATAGAATGGAAGTAAATTGGAAAGTGTTTTTTTTAATAGCATCATCTAACTGAATCATGAAAGTTTCATTTTGATTCTACAGTTCTTTTAAGCCTTTTGAAATCATTAAAGATATAATAAAAGAAGGGGACTGTTTTAAAAAAGTACCCTATAATGTTCCTTTAACTGCATTGGCTTAGTAATAGTTTTTGAGAACTTTACAACTACTTTTTTAATAACTTTTGGATTTTGTTACTTCATATCTTGGTAACAGACTGAACTTGCACAGTAAAATCATAGAATGGACTAACACTTGTCTGAAGATGAGAAAGATCAGAAATATATGGGCATGATATCAGAAGTCTCAAAGTGCAGGCTAAATAATCCTTTTTCTTGTAACATTTCTAAACATTTTTGTAATCTTTACAAAAGTGTTTCTGTAATTTGCTGCAAATTGCCTCTACAGTGTTGTGCACACTAAAAAGGTTTTTTAGAACCATGAAAGGTCAAACTAAACTATCCTATTCTATCTCAGAATACTAGCGAAGCCTTGTCTCTCCTCTATATGCTTTTAAAAGCTGAGAGCTACTCTTGTTGATAATGTTACATCATCTTGAGAAATGTAAAGGACGAAAGGCCTAAAAGAAACAGACAGAACCTTTTATCACAATGAAAATACCAAGCACACTCTTGATTTCTTTTCTGATGCACCATTTAAAATGGTCTTGTCAATTATTTTTGACATTATCTTGAATACCAAATGTTCATTGCAATACTAGAAGGAAGCTCAAAGTGTGTTTATTTTATTATCATCATGACAAGGTTGTAACATTTTAATCCAGCTTTGTTTTTTAAATTGTATCTTTGGAATTGTTTGTATAAAAAAGTGCTCTGGTTTTTAATGTCATTTTATAATATATTCGGCGTTTCACATCAAGACAAAGAAGGCATCAGTACATAATATATCTTATTTGCAATCTAAGGCTTTAACATTTAAGCAATTTATTAGGAAAAATAACAGCAAGCTTACCATGCATACTATCTGTTTTAATCAACATTCATCCTGAAATTCAAGACTTACTTCATTACTTATAAGGCTCCGTAAGTGCTTTTCCCAAAGTAATCCCAATACATGTAAATAGCTGAAATTCAAATTAATAAAACATTCTGGGCAAGACTCTGGGCGGACTAAAAAAGTTTTTCACTCTCACGTTTGCGTGAAAGCAAAACCAGATGTGCGCTAAATTCAGGACTTATTGCAGCCACATTAACTTTTCCCCATAGACTTCAATGGAGCTTTAAAAAAAACAAAAAAACAACTAACACTTATCGCTTGCTTGCTAACCTCACACCGTATCGTCCTACAGTACTAAACCTGAAATTAGTTATATATTTTACATTCTAATGTTCTTCACATAGAAAAACTGTATATTTTTTTATTTTATATATATATATATATATATATATATATATACAGTATATATATATATATATATATGATTTTTTTGTAAATATATATATATATATATATATATATATATATATACCTATATATCTATAGTAAAGGGATGTGAAACCCAACATTTTTCATTCATGATTTAGGTAGAACGTACAATATTAAACAACTTTCCAGTTTACTTCTTTTATCAAATTTCCTTAATTCTTATGATATCATTTGTTAAGGGAGCAGCAATGCACTACTGGTTTCTAACTGAACACATGGGTGAGCCAATGACAATTGGTATATATATATGCAGCCACCAATCAGCATCTAGAACCTAGGTTCTTTGATGCTCCTGAGCTTACCTAGATACAGCTTTAAGGCTTTAAGCAAATGATAACAAGAGAAGGAAGCAAATTAAATAATAGAAGTAAATTGGAAAGTTGTTTAAAATGATATGCTCTGTCTAAATAATGAATGTCTAATTATGACTTGACTGTCCATTTAATATAAACAGGTATAGATATACAGATTATATATAGAAATATATAAATTGGAGCTCTGTAACATAGGGCTTTACACATGCAGACCTAAAAGCTAGATCCACATTTTACCCAACTTGCTAGAGGTAGTAGCATCTTTTTGAAATTTTAGTGCTTATTAACTTTAAGAAATGTAAACAATCCATATGTTAATTACAATTTGAGCAAGAGAGAAAACGGAATGCTGAGCAATTTACAGGTAAATTAACAGGTAACTATCAAGCCAGCTGATAAGGGGGGCAAATTAGTAAGGATGAATACAGATAAATACACGCAGGAAGCTTAGAGGTTCCTAAATTATCAGAAGATTTATAGAAGAATGGAACTTAATCCCACTAACTCTTATTAGAAAAGATTTAACTGTATTTTGGATGATTGAAATATGAAAAGTATTCTGAACAAGGGTGAACATTCTTTTTTGGTCCCCAAGTTCCCACAGATGCCAATCTTCTACTTCCTCCCAAAAATACATAAACATTTACCTAATCCCACAGGGAGGCCAAAAATATCCTGGATTGGGTCTATAACATGCAATTTATCCCAATACGTAGATCGTAATTTGCAGAAATATGTTAAGAATCATAACTCTTACCTCTGTGACTCAACCCTCGTCTTACAAATACTTAATGGTAGGAAGAGAATTTAATAATAGCCACTTGGAATGTGACGTCCCTCTACACAATTTGCACCAAGCTATGCCAACCTCTTTATGAGAGATTGGGAAAATTGTTTCTTTGAGGAGGCAGGTCTTGATGCAAAACTTGTGTTATAAAAAAGATATATATAGATGATATCTTGATTGTGTGGTGAGGAGCTGAAGTAGAATTGGTTGATCTTTTTAAGAAAATTAATACTTACATGAAGGGTCTCAATTTTACATACAAATACAGTCGGGAGTCTGCTGTTTTTCTTGACTTAGAAATCATGGTAGTAGATCAAAATATTTAAACTAGGACCTACTTTAAGGGCCAGATTAAAGTGACACATAAACAGTTATGCTCAAGCGAAAAGAGGTTTATCTTGGGGTTTTGCAGGCATCTAGTTTACTGCTCATATTACAAGTTAAAAATAAACGCGATCATTTGAGTGAAATCAGGATTTACGCTAGAATGATTACTGTGTCCTCAAAGCTCTGGTTAACTGTTTCTCAAAAAAAAAAAAGTTTCACAAAACACATTAAAAATACATTAAAAAGTACAGTTACATTCATAACACTATCTAATAAAAATGATTTAAAAAAATATTGCACAAAAAAAGTTATAGTGGCTCAAAGAAATGAGGTCTCAGGTTTAAGAAAAAAAAGTCAGGCAACGTAGAGATCATAGAGATACATACATATACAGGTCTACATAAATATACATGTCTAAATACATTTACATGTCTAAAGTATCTGGGGATTAGCACTCTCACCTTCCAAAATCAATGTCAGGGTGTCAGGAACATAAGTAACATAGAATAAGCAGCAGATTCCCACTCCCTGGACTTTCAAAATATAATTATTTATTGTAAAAAAAGTGACGTTTCTGGGATCAAACTGTCCCCTTCATCAGACCCTGATGAAGGGGATGGTTTGATTCCTGAAACGTCACTGTTCACAATAAATCACTATATTTTGAAAGTCCAGCGAGCTGTTTTTATATTTATTCATTAAAATTATGGTGGAGAAAAAAGTCTGAGATTAAAATCCTCCATGTCACAAAAGTAAATCAATAAAAATTGTTGCATAGGAAATTAGCATATCTAGGCAAGTATCTTGCTTGCTTTTACCCAGAAAAACTCAGTATTCACTGTTACCAATGCACAAGAGGATTCTGGGCAAGATATGCAAATTAGATATCCAACATCTCAGATTTTTGCTTCATACTGTGTTAACATACAGTGATTCCCTAATAGGGAGAGTGCAGCAAATACAGAAATCACTGCTAGACAGCCTGTTTCATTCTTGTTGGAACTCATCAGTAGCAGATAGATTTCTAGATGTGCTAATTTCCTATGCAACAATTTTTATTGATATATATATATATATAAGAGCTAGGAAAGGGAGGGCACTCTCAGGATTTATATACATCAAAGTTAGTTTATTGTTTATAACAACAACGTTAGAAAGTCATAAGGATAGGTCGACGTTTTCGGCTTACATAGAAGCCTTCATCAAGACAGATGAACAACTCACAGCGGCGACTAGCAGCCGCACACAACACCACCAGCAAAACAGAATATATATATATATATATATACTTCCAAATAATAGTTGCACTCTCTGGATATAAGTTTTAATAATATTTAATGTGTAAACATTTTTCGGGGTGTTCACCCATTCCTCAGACAACTGAGGAAGGGGTGATCACCATTAATATGTTAGAAAAATTAAGGGATTTATGGCATTAAAGCCAAGTGCTGAATTAGGCACTAGTGAATTAATAAGAGGAGGGGTTAAAAATAAACACTTTATTTAACAAATATACTGTAATGAACAAAATAACCAAAATGGATCAAATTTAAGAAGTGGGTAATCACCATCCACTCCTAAGTATTCATTTAGGGATGATCCAACAAAGTTAAAAACATTAAAAGGGCTGTGTGCCCTAGAGGCACTGTTACTGAAACACAGGAGACAGAGTGAAATGAGCAGAAGTGATCACCCCAAACGTTTACACATTAAATATTATTGAAACTTAAATCCAGAGAGTGCAACTATTATTTGTAAGTATTTATTGGATTACTGCACCCTGGTAATGTATCGCTGAAGTTTGTGAGAGTGTACTACTTTGTGTATATATATATATATATATATATATATATATATATATACTGTATATTTATATTTATATATATTGTACCAAAATACTATCAGTTATATATATATATATTTAGTGTATATGTGTGTTTATTTATTAATAAATTTAATATATTCTTTTTTTTTTTTTTTAAAACAACTTTATTGAAAATTAAATGCAAGGATACATAATTTAGGAGACGCAGCTCCTCTAAATCACATTTCCAACAGTTGTTAAATTTTATAATCTAACAGTACATCACCTGAAATAACTTGTCTTATTAAAAGAATGAACCAAAACCTAAGAGTTTTAGGTTAAAAAGAGAGAAAAGAGAAGAAAGAAGAAGGGAAGAGGGAAAAAATAAAAATAAATAAATAAATAAAAAAATAAAGGTGAAGGTGAAGGTGTGTCGTGCCCCGCCCGCAGTCCCGGAGACATTATATCTATCTTTCCTGAATTTGTGTTTTTGAGTGTTTTCCTTTTATGGTTTGTGTGTATGTTTCCCAGGTTTGGGACATCTCTGCATAAATCTCCATTTTCCCACTTTTGAGGTAATAATATTATTCTAATTCTATCAAATCTGTCACTTTCCCTACCCACATACCCAGTGGAGGAGCTCTGTTGTGTTTCCAGTTTTTAGCTATTAGTTGTTTTGCTCCGTTGGTCATGATCGTAAATAGACGTTGATAGGGTTTATATTTAATGTGTGGGGGTTTATTTAGAAGCCATATTAAGGGATCTAAAGGGAACCTAGTTCCCAATATAGATTCTATTTCATTAATGACATGCCTCCAAAAGTTTTGAATATCTTTACACCACCACCACATATGTGCATCATTACTATTCACGTGTCCACATCTCCAGCATTTATTCGGTTGGGAGCGGAATAGTCTATGTAATTTCCGTGGGGTAAAATACCACCTATATAACAATTTGAAATTAAGTTCCAGGATAGAAGAGGAGATAGAAGATCTCATAGTGGCCTGGAGCATTAGAGTGCTCATCTGAGAAGTCCTCTTCCCATTTTTCCAAGTAAGGGGGTATATATCCTCGAGGATTCTGAATTAATAGTTTATATATTGTGGATAGTGTATGTCTGAGTGGTGGCGTTTGTACGCATAAAGATTCAAAGTTTGTCAAAGGTCTTGTCATGTTGTTATGCTCTTTGTGTTTAAGTATGTAGTTTCTAGCCCGCCTATATGTGAACCAGTTTGAGAAACACTCATATCCCTCTTTGATCAGATCAGTCTGTGTACGTATTGATTCATTTGTAATCATGTTGCGTACTGTAAAGTCTCTATTTGGACTTTCTGTTTATAATGATGTTGTGGAGGGCCATAATGTGAATTCACCATTTTCCAAAATGGAGGTCAATGGAGATGGAATAGATGAGATAAATAGTGATGTATTAATAGTCTTCCTCCAGACCTGAAAGGTCTCCCTCGTTACCGGGTTACCATCTATTTTAGAGTGAAGATCACTAGATTTAAACCAACACAGTCTGCCAAGGTGAGGTTTTTGATGAATCAAGTGTTCTAGTGGGACCCAGCGTTTGTGTTGAAAATGAATGTTCCAGTCTACAACTCTTTGCAAAAATATAGCCTGTCTGTATAGTTCTAAATTCGGGACTCCCAGTCCTCCTTGTGACCTAGGGGATTGCATTATACGTTGATTTATTCTTGGTGGTCTTTTGTTCCAAATGTATTCATTAAATGCTTTTTGTATGGAGGGTATGTAGTTTTTTGGAAGTGGGATCGGTAATGTTTGTAGATAATATAATATTCTTGGGAAGATGTTCATTTTAATAACCTCTATGCGTCCCAGCCAGGATATCTGTTTAGATCTCCATGAAGAGAGGTCACTAATAATTGTGTGTTTAAGTGGAATGTAGTTCATTGTAAATATATCATCAAACGTTGGGGCAAGTTTGATACCCAGGTATTTAAGTGTAGAGGAACACCATGAGAAAGATGTAATTTTTTTAATAGATTGTATTTCAGTTTTATTCATATTTATATTTAAAATTTCTGATTTAGATTTATTGATGGAGAAGTTAGAGAGTGTGTGAAAGATCTCAAACTCCCTAGCTAATTGTGGAATTGACTCCTCAGGTTTTGTGATAGTGAAAAGCATGTCGTCTGCGAAAAGAGAGACTTTATATTGTTGAGTGTTGATATCAATACCGTGAATCTGTGGGTTGTTCCTAATGCTTGTGGCTAATGTTTCTATTATACAGGTAAACAGAAGAGGCGACAGGGGGCATCCCTGGCGTGTCCCATTCGTTATAGTGAAGGGTTTGGAGAGGGAGCCATTTATCATAATACGTGCACTAGGTTGAGAATAGAGAGAGAAGATGTGATCTGCGGGCCAAGGCCTATGTGTGATAGAGTGGCTTTCAGGAAGTCCCAAGCAATACGGTCAAAAGCCTTTTCGGCATCGGTTGATAAAAACAGGGAGGGTATATTGTTCTTGTTAACATGATGTATTAAATGGAGAGCTCTCACCGTATTATCTTTAGCTTCTCTTCCCTATGATATGGGGGAGGATTTTATTTAATCTCTAGGCTAGTACTTTCGCGAAAATTTTAATATCAGTATTGAGCAATGAAATGGGGCGGTAATTTGCAGGGGGAGGTGGGAGCTTTGTTTGGTTTAGTTAGTAAAATTATATGGGCTTCTAAAGACCTTGCCGAAAATGTTTCAGAGGAGTCTATGTACTGGAAGTAATTTAAAAAATAGTTAGAGGTTCTTCTAGGCTGTCTTTTTGTTCACGAGTAATGCTAGGTAATTTCAAATGTTTAAAATAATTGTCTATTATTTGTAGGCGCATCTGAGGGTCGTTAATGTGTTGATTAGAACTGGCTTGGATATTGTATAGTTTCTGAAAAAAAAATCTGAACGTATGTGCTATTCCCCGTGTGGAATATTGTGAATGGCCTTGTTCGTCAATGATATGTAGGATGTATTTTTTATGTGCTTTGTGCTTAAGGTATCTCGCTAAGAGTCGTCCAAATTTATTGCGTCCTTTATAGTGTTTTTGTTGGTTGTGTAGTGCTTTCCTTTTATATTCTTTAGATAAGCGAGATGCAAGCTTTTGCCTTTCAATAGTTAGCTCCCCCAACACATCTTTATCGGATGGGAAACTTTTATGTTTAGTTTCAAGTTGTTGAATTCTGTCTAAAAATGATTTGACTGCCTCTCTTTTAGTTTTGTTAAGGTAAGCTTTTATAGCCATCAACTCGCCCCTCACTACGCTCTTATGAGCTTCCCATAGCATCTGTGAGGATGTCTCTGAAGAAGCATTGATCTGAAAATATTCCGTTAGTACTTTATCTACTTTCAAGACAATCATAGGGTCTGATAATAAAAAGTAATCTAACTTCCAGACAAAATCCTTAATAGGTTTAGATGGCCATGTGAGGGAGCCAACCACCGAGGAGTGATCGGACCATGTTATTGGATTTATCTTTGCTGTTTTAAATAGGGCCAAACCTCCTACATCTGTAAATATGTAATCGATCCTAGTATATGTTTCGTGTGGGTATGAGTAAAAAGAGTAATCTTTAATTTGTGGGTGTAGTGTTCTCCATACATCCTGGGCTACAATGCTTTTAAGGTGTGTTTTTATTTTGTTTAAATGGGATGTAGGGAGTGAGGAGCGGTGTGAGGAGCTGTCCATTTCAGGGTTTAAAACTACGCTGAAGTCCCCGCACATAATAAGTATTCCTTTCTGGTTATCCAGTATTAGATTGTACAATTTTCTAAAGAATATATGTTGCCCAGAATTAGGAGCATATACCGAAACAATGGTTACTGGGCGATTGTACAGCATGCCAATTACTATAACGTATCTTCCCTCTCCATCTCTAATAGTTTGAATTTCAACAAATGGGATACCTCTTTTAATTATTATGCCTACTCCATTTTTTTTATGTTTGTTGTGCGAGGCCCAAAAGCATGTTCCGAATAGGCGAGCGAAGGTTGAGGATTCTTTTCCTTTCCTAAAATGTGTTTCTTGAAGAAACATCAGATCAGACCCTTGGCTACGGCTCTCCCTCAATACGGTTGATCTTTTATGTGGGATGTTGAGCCCCTTTGCGTTTACAGAGTACAAATGTAAGTCGTTTGTGGGTAAAGTTTGTTTTATGTGTTTAGCCATATTCAAGATGGAATGTGGAGCTGATATGTAAAGCATATAGGTTCCTTCTACGAGAGCATACCCTGAGGGTCTGGTTATGACTGCAGGACAGGACAGGACCACCAACTAAAATGGAAAGGGTTAAAATGAAGAAAAAATTAAGAAAGGCTAAGAAAAAATAAATAAGAACTTGAATTAGGGTTAACATATCTTTCAGTTGTGAGGTAGCATGTTATTACTTAGGTCTCCAGCATTTGGATATAATGAGTATGAGAGGAATCCCCTGTTATTTTATGGATCTCCGTTTATATGTATAAATTTATTTGTGCTTTAATACTATTGACAAGTATCTTCTATTGTTTTTAGGTGCATCTTCTAACAATATCTTTGAAGGGCTAGGGGACTATCAGTACTATATTTTCATATATACTGATAAGGGCCTATGAGAATATAGTTTTTGGATTCACTCCCCAACACCCAGGGTCTTAAACTTAAAACATAGAACCCAACTATATATTAACTATTTGTTAACTAATCATCTTCTGTATATCTATACAAAGTTGTTATTGACCTCATAACACCTTGCAAAAGAAATACTGTTTATCTGCATAAAACTGTTATCAACTTCATAACGTTTTCAAAAATACATTTAAAACAACATAAAGGCAGTTAAGTGTTTATAAAAAAGGAGAGAGAAAAAAAATCAACTTTGGAATACACCATCCAACACCTCCAGTCCCAAAGTTTTTGCAGGCTGCTTCATTTTTGCAAGTGGTGAGTGGTTGAAACCACATATATTTCAAGCAGTACCCCATTCTTTAAAAATCAACACAAACATTTCCAACTAAACCTTTTGGTGTATCTGAAAAGTATTTCCATGTTTGCTATTAACTTCATAGCATCTTATATGGAGGAAAAAGAAAAAAGAGAGCAAATAAAGAAAAAGAAAAAAAAAACCCACGTCTATACAAAATTGCTATTTAGTCTCATAACATTTTGCAAAATAGTTAGACGATTTTTAGGGTACGTTACTCAACCTTTCTGTTACTGAGGTGTTTCACCAGTTGCATAGATTTGTCAATGATTAATGTTTGAAAGCACAGTCTTTCTAAGTATACCTTCACATTTCAAACATTAATATGAACTTTTCAAGTTAAGCCTTCTAGTTAGTTGACAGTATGTTTATCAGCGATCAGTCTACTATTGTTATACAGTGACATTCAGTATACTTATCAGTCTTGAAGAGTTAGATGAAACACTCCGTCTCTGAGCTGTGTATAGTGGAGCCCATAATTTGAAGAGTATCAGAAGCTCTCATGCATTAGATGTGGTGTCTTCCTCAGTTCTCTTCTTCTTGCGTTGTACAGTCATCCATTGTGTTCTCTGTGGAAAAGGTGGATCTTTTTGGTGTGTTGATGAAGCCGGCATGTTGGGATGTGGGAATTCAATGTTTAAACCTTTAGAAAATGAGTCCATATCAGTTGAGTCCTTATATACGTATGTTCTCCCTTCCTTTTGTACTATTAAGCTGAAGGGAAATCCCCATCGATACTTCACTTTTCTTTCTTGAAGGCGCTGGGTGATGAAGCGAATCTCTCTTCTTCTTTCAATTGTGGCAGGGCTAATATCTTGAAATATTTGAATGCTGTAAGTTTGAAATTGGATTTCACGTTGAAGTCTAACATGGTTCCAAATAGCCTCTTTGTCTAAGTAGTTGGTAAATTTTATGATAATATCTCTAGGTGGTTTTGGAGGAGTTGGTATTGGCTTCAATGCCCTATGGGCTCTTTCCATTGATCTTTCAGAGAGCTTAAGGCTTGGAATAATATACTCAAATAATTGCAAAAGATATGAAGACAGCGACTCCCTGGTAGCCTCCTCTAGAACCCCTCTTATCCTCAAGTTACTTCGCCTGTTACGGTTGTCCAGGTCCTCGACTTTCAATTGGAGTGACTGGACAACCGTTTCCTGTCTTGTTAGTTGATGATTAACATCCAACACTATATTGTTTAATGATTCTTGGCCTTCTTCTAGATATTCCAGTCTGGACCCCATTTCACTTATATCTTTTCTCAAAGATGACATCTCTGTCTTGATAAATTTTTTCAGATCAGCAAGATCTGACTTAGATGGAAGTAGAGATATGTTGGACTGTATTTGAGACAGTTGTTCTAATTGTGAAACTGGGGCTGTAGGCCGTGATTCAAATTGTGAAGTGTCGTTATTGTGAGGTGATTGTGAATGTTCCAGCACTTCTGCATCTTGTTTAGTGAATAAGGACCTCATGGTAGAGGCGCCTGTTAGTTTTTTCTCAGATTTGTTGCTCATCTTAGAAGCCATTGAATAAGGCTATCAGTGTTGTATTAAAGGCCCAGGTTTGTAGTGTGCAATTGCAATGATTTACGTTTTGATCAATATAAAATAAAAAGCTGTCTCACAAAACCCCAGTGCTTTTGTATGTTTATGTCACAATAAAAGAATCTGTGTAGGGTTCTGCAGATTGGAGGGTTAAAGTCTCTGTACTGTTCTTGGCCGTATGTGAAATCACGTTTTCCACAGTCTCATGCAGGCCAGTCTCTGTTGTGCATATATTAGTGAGGCGCAATCAATTACAAACACACTTTAACTTGCAAGGTATATATTTTTCTCCTTTATCTCCCCCTTTTTTTGGGGGGAATACACCATTATACAATACTCGGATTCTGGCTACTATATCTCTCACCCGTAGCTGTTCAGACTCCTTACCGCGTGGTGCAGGATAATGGCGGCGGTAGATCCGTCATTCACTATCCACAGGTCGGGTGTTTCTAATGCTTGTTCTTCTGGTCTCAATAAGGTTTAAGTTGGGGCACAGCTCCCTATTCTCAGCATTCTGTGTCTGTAAAGATTTCGGCTCTGACGTTCGTCTTTTCTCTTATGTCGGTGTCTGTGTAATGTTGTACAATGGCAGCGGCAGTTTCGGCACTCACCCGATTCCAGAGATACACTGCAAGAGACTTTCACATATCTAATAAGAGACTTTTGGGGGATTCTCTCAGTGCATTAAATGATAGTTAGGCTGGAGACCTATAACATGCCCGGAGCTCGTCTAACATGCGGCCATGTCCCTGCACGGCTACGCCCCGCCTCCAAATGTAATATATTCTTACATGTGAAGGACATTGAAATGTAAAATATTCATATTTTCATGTCGGGTTTGCACACTTGAGAATATGTGATCAGGTTTGCTTGCAAGTAGGGCGTTTTTATCGAGCGCGTGATATTCTAAGTTTTGCTTTTTACGCGTGAGAGAAAACTGTTTACCTTTAACTTGTAATACGAGTAAATACCGCTCCACTTGTAATCTGGTCCTAAGCCGGGAGGTTAAAATAATTACATCCATGCATCGAGCTGCCATCTCAAAAGGTGGAAAGAGAATATACCTATGGGACAGTGTCTGCGAATTAAGAAAAACTGTACCAGAATAGAGGATTTTGAAAGGAAGGTCGCTGTATTGGTGCAGAGATTTAATGAAAGAGGATGAACACAACATTGGCTGGTCAGAGGAGAGAGCTAAAACAGTAAGGAGGGAGTCTCTCTTAGAATTTAAGGATAAGAAGGAGGAGATTAGTAATTTTTTGGATGTTCCCTTCATCACTAATTACAGTAAAGATCACAGGAAAATAAGACAAATTATTAAGAAGCAACTGTATGTATAAAGAGCCTGTATTCATTTACACTTAATTTTACAATATATATCTGTATTTAATGTATTAATAATCAGTTTTTAGAACTAATGTTCCATGCTTTATACAAGCTAGGGATTAAGGTTCATAACTTATTACAATACCACTTGATTTGTGTCATCTTTTCAATAAGAACTCTATATTCAGATAATTCATTGTCCCCTTGATTTTCCACGTGCCCTGATGCGTGTTATTTTTAGGTAATTTAAGGATTTTATGAAATAGGATACTATATGTACAGACATTTTTATTAATTATCATCCATTAAAGGGACATGACACCCAAAAAATGTCTTTCATGATTTAGAAAGAGCATGCCATTTTAAACAGCTTTCTAATTTACTTATATTTTTTTATTTGCTTCATTCTCTTGATATGCTTTGCTGAAAAGCATATCTAGATAGGCTCAGTAGCTGCTGATTGGCTGCTGCCCATAGATGCCTCGTGTGATTGGCTCACTCATGTGCATTGCTATTTCTTCAACAAAGGATATCTAAAGAATGAAGCAAATTAGATAATATAAGTAAATTGGAATGTTGTTTAAAATTGTATTCTCTAATTGAATCATGAAAAAAAAAATGTGGGTTTAGTTTCCCTTTAACTCTACTTGTATGTATTTTATCATTTTAAAATTATTAAAGTTACTCCAGGTTTAGATATACAGTCATGGCCAAAAATATTGGCACCTCTGCATTTCTGTTAAATAATGCACCACTTTGCCCAAAAAATTGTTGCAATTACAAAAGTTTAGGCATCCTCGTGTTTATTTATTTTGTTTGTATTTGTATGACACAAAAAAAATGGAAAAAAAGCCAAATCTGACACATTCCATGCAAAACTCCAAAAATGGACTGGACAAAATTATTTGCACTTTTTTAAAATTGTAAGAAATAATTTAATTCCAAGTTTTTGATGCTCCTGTAATTTGTAATTAATCTCACCTGTATCAATTAACAGGTGCTGACAATACAGAAATCACACTGGCAACCAGTTAAAATGGTGAAAAATGTACTCAACCTTTCTGTTGTGTCTCTCTGTGTGCCACACTGAAAATTGAGAAGAGAAAGAGCAGCAAAGAATTGTCAGAGGATTTGAGAACAAAAATTGTGGAAAAGCATGGACAATCTCAAGGTTACAGGTCCATCTCCAGAGATCTTAATGTTCCTGTGTCCACAATGTGCAACATTGTCAAGAAGTTTACACTTCATGGCACTTTAGCTAATCTCCCTGGACGTGGATGAAAGAGAAGAATTGACCAAAGATTGTAACTAAGGATTGGTCAAATCTCAAGGTTACAGGTCCATCTCCAGAGATCTTAATGTTCCTGTGTCCACAATGTGCAACATTGTCAAGAAGTTTACACTTCATGGCACTTTAGCTAATCTCCCTGGACGTGGACGAAAGAGAAGAATTGACCAAAGATTGTAACTAAGGATTGGTCGAATGGTGGATACAGAACCTCAATCAACTTCCAGACAAATTCAAGCTGACCTTCAAGCACAGGGTACAAAAGTGTCAGCCCGCACTATATGTCACCATTTGAATGAAAAAGTACGCTATAGTAGGAGACCCAGGAGGACCACACTGCTGATCCAGAAACATAAAAAAGCCAGATTGGAGTTTGCCAAAACTTACCTGAGGAAGCCAAAATCCTTTTGGGAGAATGTGCTGTGGACAGACAAAACAAAATTACAGCTTTTTGGTAAAGCCCATCATTCTACTGTTTTCAGAAAAAGAGATGAGGCTTTTAAAGAAAAGAACACAGTCCCTACAATCAAACATGATGGATATTCACTGATGTTTTGGGGTTGCTTTGCTGATTCAGGAACTGGATGTCTTGACTGTGTGCATGGCATTATGAAATCTGAAGACTACCAAACAATTCTGTGGTGCAATGTAGGGCCCAGTGTCAGAAAGTTGTGTCTCTGTCAGAGGTCATGGGTCTTACAGCAGGACAATGACCCAACGCACACGTCAAAAAGCACCCAGAAATGGTTTAAGACAAAGTACTGGAGAGTACTGGACTGGCCAGCACTCAATCCCATAGAGCACCATAGAGATCTCAAAACAGTAGTTGAGACAAGGAACCCTTCCAATCTGAGAGACCTGGAGCAGTTGGCGAAAGAAGAGTGGTCCAGAATTCCAGTAGAGAGGTGTAAGAAACTCATTGATGGTTACAGGAAGCGATTCATTTCAGTTATTTTTTCCAAGGGGTATGCTACCAAATATTAAATTGAGGGTGCCAATAATTTAGTCCACTCCATTTTTGTAGTTTTGTGTGTAATGTGTCAGATTTGGCTTTTTTTCTCCATTTTTTGTGTCATACCAATACAAACATTCATCTTTAACACCACCTTCTGTTCTAAAATATGTTTACTGACTAAACTGAAGATGATGAAAAGATAATTCCTTTTTGTAACACCACCTTTATGTGAACTCATTTCAGTAGCAGTACAGCTAAGAAATATCTGTATGTCTATGGATTATACATAAACCACCATAATTGTTAATGGAGATTTGATTAGCCAGTAACAAATGAGGATTGCCTATTTGAGAAACTCAAACCCCTGTTATGATTTATCTTGAAAAAGCCCCAAATCAGGGTGAAACCAGTTGAAACCTTAGTAGTGAGAGCACAGGAAAGAACTGTCAAACATTTAATTAAGTGGAGACCAAGCAAGTGTGACAAGATTATCACATGACTCGGCAGTGCTGTTGGAGTGAGATGCCAGAGACATGCAGTGTGCACTGGGATCATTCACACTTGGAAATGCAAGTGGTCCGTTCTGGTGATTTGAGGTATTTGCTGCACAAGCCCCATCAGCTCTCTAACTTGATAAATCCTGTTTGTATCGGAAACTTTTATGTTATTAATGATTGGATTCAGTGGCTGGTAGTTAATTCTGTGCTAACATTAATGGACTACAGTTGTGTACAGCATACATTTAGAGGTGGTGTTTAAATTTATGAATAGGAAAGAAGTTATACTTTAGGAGTGGTCTGTCATTTAGTGTTCAGAGCAATACCTACTTTTGTATATTGTCTTTATGCCAGTACCAGCCCCACCAAGAAATAAGATAGAAGGGTCTTTGACTTTTTGTTCCTTATTCCTTCAGGGGAAATGGATTTGGTTTGCATGTATCAAACATGTTTTTCCTAACTGATTTTAGTTCTCAATACACAGAGGTGTGTCAGGTTATCTAGAAACACTTCACGATGCTGTCAGCTGATGACAAACTGATAGATTGTGTTCAAGGTGGCCTGAGATGCTTATATAGAAGGTGAAAGTGGAATTATCTTACTCCTTCCAAATTAAAGGATATTCAAGTACCCCAGAGTTCTTGGTTGTGTCATGTTGGTATGTCTAGGTGCGGCAGTTCCAGATTCAGAGCATGCTACTTTGTTATTGTATCTGAAACCTTCACATCTGTAGTCACAGGTGAATCTTATTGAATACATTGCTTTCTGAACTGCACCTCATTTTTTGTTGTGTATGCTGTCATCTTCAATATGTGGGAATCACCACTCAAGATGTTTGCTCTTGTATTGGAGAACATTTCTCCACAATTAATACAGGTACAACAGCTACACCTCTAGTTGAACATTTTTTCAAGGTACAGGATAATAAATTCACTCATTTTAAATGACAGGAAATTGACAAAGTAAACTATTATAAATGAGGAGGTGACAGAAATAAAGTTTTAGGAAAAAGAGAAATGTTATGGTTTTTTAAACTGAAAATATGTACTCCATTAGGTCTAAATTCTGACTTTGATCCCATCAACTATTGGCAGTGATTGTGTTTTATTATTATCAGGTATTTGTAGAGCGCCAACAGATTCCACAGCGCTGTAAACATAGTCTCTTGTAAATGCATTATATGTAGTCAGGCACTTGACTAAAAATAAATTGATACAGTGAATCACGGTTGCGCTTGTCTCTCTTTTTATCCCTGTTCTAGTTTTTAAAGAATACCAGACATCAATCTCGGTCTTGTGGATAGCGGCACCGGAAAAAAAATCCTATAAGGAGGATACTTACAAAAGACTCCACCATTAAGTTGGATTGAGAATTCAATCTCTAATTACTTCACGACTGGCTGCGAATCTGCAGGAGGCGGTATTGCACAAGCAGTTCTGGTGAACTGCTTGTGCAATGATAAAGCGTATGCTGTCAGCATTTATCGATGTGAAGCGGACATTATATGCTACATCGTGAATCAGTGAATACAGTAAATCGCGGTTGCGCTTGTCTCTCTTTTTATCTCTGTTCTAGTTTTTGTCTTGTGGATAGCAGCACCGGAACATTCCTATAAGGAGGATACTTACAAAAGACTCAACCATTAAGTTGGGTTAAGAATTCGATCTCTAATTACTTCACTATGAATAGTGAATAGTGAATAAACGGACTAAGTTGAGACCTGGTATCCGCAGTATACGGTGATATATTTCCTGTAACAAATACGATATAATCGCTACAATATTTGTTATAAAAATGAGTTTTTGTTGCTCTTTTGTGAATGATACCCAAGAGTCACTGATTACTCTAGGTAACAACACAGTGAGCTAGTTTTGATGTTAAGTAATTTCAGTATAAATGAGAGCAGAGTTTATGCTTAAAGATGTTTCTCTCAGCGTGGGCTGACTCTGATATGAGTAGCTTAGCAAGGAGATTAGTAGTTTGAATTGGTAATAGAAGCAGTAAGAATCCTTACACAAATGATGAGGTATAATCTGTTTGAGTCCTTCTGTCTTCACACACACACACACCCGTACAATACATACACTCACAGAAGCTCACAGTTATTGAGAGGAATCCAGCAATGAGCAATACTGAGGTAAAGTTTAGGTAAACAGTCATAGAATGAGTTCCGGTATTTGTATTGGCAAAAGTTGATACAAGGTTTTGTATGTATATAAGTTGATGAGATAAATAATACGCTTGAAGTGGTAAACACTTTGATACCTGACCTCCTCAGCGTGTTTAGCGTTTACACAGCAGCGGGTATGTGCGTGACTGACTTCCGGTCCTGCAAACGCTGTGTCCTCGCTGAAAGATTCTGCAGACAGCTGACTCCTGTCAGCGTAACGGTAATTTCAAATGAAAGTTTCCTGGAAAAAGGCTGTGAAGAGGTTGCCCAATAATGCAAAAGAAATAAGTAACGATACTGCTTAGCAAAATAATAATTAGAACTAAGTAACAAAACTTGTAGTAGAAAGTTTGAAACACTGCAGAACAATCAGAGCAATTTAGAAACTCAGATTCACAGCAGTGTATGTCCTTCACTATTCAGGCAATGAGATACAGGAACAGGAAGCCTTTTATAGGGTTAGAGGCCAAACAGGTGATATACCTTAAAGGTATATCACATACCCCCCTCTTCAAGGCCCCCCAATTCAAATCAGGAAGGTTTATTGGGGTAACATCTGTGGAATGCAGATTGAAGAGAAGGAGCATGAATGTCCAAGTGAGAAACCCAGGAGTTTTTCTCCATACCATAACCTTTCCACTTAAACAAATACTGGAGAGAACGTCTCCGTACCCTGGAGTCAAGAATTCGCTCCACCTCATACTCCAGGCCATCCTGAAGCAAAACAGGAGGGAGAGGAGATGATTGATGAAGGGAGTCATAAGGTTTAAGTAGGGAGACGTGGAATACAGGGTGCAACCTACAATCAATGGGTAATTTCAACTTTACAGCATTCGGATTCACTATGGAAATAATGGGGTACGGTCCGATATATTGATTAGCTAATTTCTTGCTGGGGAGCTGAAGCTTTAGATGTTTGGTAGAGAGTAGCACTAAGTCACCTATTTTGTAGAGAGGTGTTGGTGAATGATGATAGTCATAATATCTTTTCTGACGGTCTTTAGCCTCACTTAAGTGAAGTTTGAGTATCTCTAGTCTGTCTTTTAGTGTTGAGGTGAAATCAGTAATACTTGGACAAGAGACCGGGGCATGCGATATGGCTATAGTGGATGGATTATATCCATAAGTGGCAAAGAATGGAGTCATCTTCGTGGAGGTTGATATCGAATTGTTATAAGAGAATTCTGCCATAGGTAGGTATTCAATCCAATCGTCCTGTAAGTGGGTTATGTAACATCTTAGGAACTGCTCTAAAGTCTGGTTTAGGCGTTCAGTCAACCCGTTGGTCTGAGGGTGGAATGAAGTTGAGTACCTAGTCTCTATTTGTAGGAGTTTACAAAGTGATTTCCAGAGAGCTGAGGTAAACTGTGTACCCCGATCAGAAATGATGGTAGTGGGAATGCCATGTAAGCGTACTATATGTTCCAAAAATACTCTAGCTGTAGTCATAGCAGTAGGTAGATTCTTGAGAGGGATGAAATGTGCAAGTTTTGTTAAGTGATCAACAACTACTAATATTGTGGTAAAGTGTTGAGATGAGGGTAGATCTACTATGAAATCCATGGAGATGGTGGACCATGGCATAGACGGTATTGGTAGTGGTGAGAGATATCCAATTGGTTTTTTGTGTATAACTTTGTTTCTTGCACATATATCACATTTTTTTATATAAGAGATTATAGAAAGTTCCATTTGAGGCCACCAGAAGTAGCGTTTAATTAGCTCTGTGGTTTTTTGTTTGCCTTTATGTCCTGCTTAAACATTGTCGTGATGATGATGTAGAATGACTTCTCTGAGTGTTATGGGAACATAGATTTTCTTGTTGTGAAGGTAAAGTCCAGTGACTTTGTCTTTCTCACAGTCACTAGGTAGCTCTATTTCTTTATGGAGTTCAGATAAGATCTCACTTTCAAGAGAGGTTAGGGATCCCAAGAATTTTTCTTGAGGAATAATCGGATTGAGGGTATCCAGACTCAAATTGACATTCGGTATTCGAGATAGTGCATCAGCTTTAGTATTAATGTTTCCAGGTCTGTAGGTGATTAAAAAGTTGAAACGGTCTAAGAATAAAGACCAGCGAACTTGTCGGGCCGAGAGAGTCTTGTTTTTCCGCAAGTATTCTAAGTTCTTATGGTCAGTGTATATCAGGAAAGGTTCTGGAGATCCTTCTAAAAGGTGCCTCCAATGCTCTAGAGCAGCTTTAATCGCTAGAAGTTCTTTATCTCCCACATTATAGTTTAGTTCAGCTGGGAGCAAAGATCTGGAATAGAACTCTATTGGATGTAATTCCTGAGTAGTTTTATCCTTCTGGGATAAGACGGCTCCTAGTCCATAATTAGAAGCATCTACTTCTAGAATGAACTGTGAAGTATAATCAGGCAGGGTTAACACAGGTGCTACTGTGAATAAATGTTTTAGAGTAAGAAATGCTTTTTGAGCCTCGTCATTCCATTTGTAGCTACAGTTCTTTCTAGTAAGTAGTGTGAGTGGCTTCACAATGTCTGAAAATTTATTTATAAATTTTCTGTAAAAATTGGAGAATCCCAGAAACCTCTGGAGTGCTCTCAGGGTTTTAGGTTGTGGCCAATTAGTTATTGCAATGATCTTGTCTGGGTCCATTTGGATTGTATTAGGTGAAATGATATATCCAAGAAATTTTATTTGTTGAACATGGAAATTACATTTTTCCATCTTTGCGAACAGTCGGTGCTCTCGTAGCCGTGTCAGGACCCATCTTACATGTTTTTCATGTTCTTTAAGGGATTTGGAATATACCAGAATATCATCTAGATAGATGATGACGCATATGTCTATGAGATCGTGGAATATTTCGTTAATAAAATATTGAAAAGTCGCTGGGGCATTAGTTAAACCAAATGGCATCACGTTCTATTGGAATAAGCCATAGCGTGTCCTGAAGGCTGTTTTCCATTCATCCCCTTTTTTGATGCGAATTTTAAGTTATAAGCTCCTTTAAGATCTAGTTTGGTATAAATTGTTGCGTTTGTCAATCTTTCTATCAATTCTGGTATCAGGGGTAGTGGGTAACAATTTTTTATGGTAATTGCGTTGAGGCCTCTATAATCTATTATGGGTCGTAGTGAGTGGTCCTTATTTTTTACAAAAAAGATTCCAGCTGCTGCTGGTGATGTGGAATGTGAGATAAAACCTTTTTTGAGGTTATCATCTAGATATGTGCGTAAGTGTTCGAGTTCGGTTTGAGATAGTGGGTAGATTTTCCCATATGGGATTTGTGAACCAGGAATTATGTCTATCAGACAGTCAAAGTGCCTATGAGGTGGTAAACTGTCGGCTTCTTTGAGATCGAACATATCTACCAAATCAGAATATGCCAATGGTAAACCAGTCTCCAGGCTGGATATTGAACAATGTGGAAAACAAGTTTTAGTACAGTAATCCGAAGTTAAAAAAATGGTGTTGTGAGACCAATCTATGTTTGGATTATGTGTATTCAACCATGAGTACCCTAGAATTATTTTATGCCTATCAATAGGAATTATATCATAGACTAAATATTCGGTATGTCCATCTAGTGTTGTTGTCAGTAAAGGAATGGTGTGATGGGTTATAGGCCCTTTTTGTATTAAAGAACCATCAATTAATTTGACAAAGACTGGTTGCTTTTTACACACAATAGGAATTTTATTTCTATATACATAATCAGCATCTATATATATCCCAGATGCTCTGGAATCTATTAAGGCGTCAGTCTGGGTATGTGTTTGATCCCACTGTAAAGAAATGGATAAAGTGAGTTGGTTTGGAGTAGCTGTTTTTGTTTTACACACAAATATAGAGGTCTTAATCTTACCCTTCTTTTGTTTGGCCAATAGTGGGCATGAGGATACTGTGTGCTCTTTGTGAGCACAGTAGAGGCAAAGATTCGCCAGTCTCCTCCTGGTCTTTTCCTCTGCAGATAGTGGTCCCTTGATAGTACCTATTCCATGGGTGTGGATTGGTTTTTATCGTGACCTTGGGTAGTTTGAGTCATGCGTCTGGGGGTAGGATCATAGTAACCCTTTTCGGCCTTTCTTTCCCTCAGTCTGCGGTCAAGTGTTGTACTGAGTTTAATCAATGCTGCAAGTGTCTCAGGCATTTCCAGACGAGATAGCTCGTCTTTCAGAGCCTCTGAGAGTCCCAACCTAAATTGATTTTTCAGGCTGATCTCATTCCAAAGAGATTCAGAAGCCCACATTTGGAAGTCAGTGGTGTATTCTTCCACTGTTCTTTTCCCTTGTTTGATTAATTTTGTCTCTGCATTTAGTTGACTGTTTGAGTCCTCATATAAACTAGCTAAAGCAGAAAAGAATTCTTGAAGTGAATCTAATATTGGGTCATTGTTCTCAAAAAATCTATTGGCCCAAGTCCGCGGTTCACCAATCAAATAAGAGATAGTTGTGCAGACTCTTATTCTATCTGTAGGATAGGTACGTGGTTTCATAGAAAATAAGAGAAAGCATGCATTCTTAAAATCACGGAACTCTGACCTTTTCCCTGAGAAGGGTGTAGGTGTTTGTATGTGTGGCTCAGGAAGCTGTGGTTCCTTAGGGGTTAATGAATCCTTTATCAAGGTTCTGATAGCTGTGTTTTCAGCTTTGACTTCATTTAATGCATGAGCTAAGAAATCAAGCTTCTGGTACACATTATTAAATTCCCTTTTAATTTCATTAGGATCCATGGTTTGATAACCAGATACTAATGTTTATATGGCCTGAATATTATGTAACAAATACGATATAATCGCTACAATATTTGTTATAAAAATGAGTTTTTGTTGCTCTTTTGTGAATGATACCCAAGAGTCACTGATTACTCTAGGTAACAACACAGTGAGCTAGTTTTGATGATGTTAAGTAATTTCAGTATAAATGAGAGCAGAGTTTATGCTTAAAGATGTTTCTCTCAGCGTGGGCTGACTCTGATATGAGTAGCTTAGCAAGGAGATTAGTAGTTTGAATTGATAATAGAAGCAGTAAGAATCCTTACACAAATGATGAGGTATAATCTGTTTGAGTCCTTCTGTCTTCACACACACACACACCCGTACAATACATACACTCACAGAAGCGCACAGTTATTGAGAGGAATCCAGCAATGAGCAATACTGAGGTAAAGTTTAGGTAAACAGTCATAGAATGAGTTCCGGTATTTGTATTGGCAAAAGTTGATACAAGGTTTTGTATGTATACAAGTTGATGAGATAAATAATACGCTTGAAGTGGTAAACACTTTGATACCTGACCTCCTCGGCGTGTTCAGCGTTTACACAGCAGCGGGTATGTGCGTGACTTCCGGTCCTGCAAACGCTGTGTCCTCGCTGAGAGATTCTGCAGACAGCTGACTCCTGTCAGCGTAACGGTAATTTCAAATGAAAGTTTCCTGGAAAAAGGCTGTGAAGAGGTTGCCCAATAATGCAAAAGAAATAAGTAACGATACTGCTTAGCAAAATAATAATTAGAACTAAGTAACAAAACTTGTAGTAGAAAGTTTGAAACACTGCAGAACAATCAGAGCAATTTAGAAACTCAGATTCACAGCAGTGTATGTCCTTCACTATTCAGGCAATGAGATACAGGAACAGGAAGCCTTTTATAGGGTTAGAGGCCAAACAGGTGATATACCTTAAAGGTATATCACATTTCCACATTCATTTTTGGATACTGTATTGCTCCTTATATATTATACAGGACAGTATTATGTTTCTGATTGTTTTTGATTTAATGAGAAGTATATGGTTTTTAATATAACATTGTTCCTGTTTTGTTCCATTTAGCTATTTAACCGTTTTTTACCATGCTGTGTAGGAGCGCTGCTCATTGTGTGTAGTAGTTTGAGAACATATTGATTGTATTAGCAGCTGTACCTGTGGCTAAGTTAGAAACTGCCGCTGAAATAATTATAGTTGAGAAGCCCAATATAGAATATAATATTAATGCAATAGGAATATTAATTTACTAGAGTTAGAAAATCCCAATACAGAAGATCCTCAAAGTCTATTAAAGATATTTGAGAAACTCTTAACATCAGATTCTAATGATTGGCAAGACCTTATACTATTAGACAACTATATCAAACATAATATAATTCCGAGAGGACTACGAGTACATAAACATCCAGCCTTTGAATTAGAGGAAGTAGAATTTTCTACTGAATGGGAGAGTACTCTGCATACCTGCTCAGTAACTTTGATTGATATTCTCATTAAAGGGACATTGAACCCAAATTTTTTCTTTCGTGATTCAGATAGAGCAAGCAATTTTAAGCAACTTTCTAATTTACTCCTATTATCAAATTTTCTTCATTCCCTCTTGGTATCTTTATTTGAAAAGCAAGAATGTAAGTTTAGATGCCGGCCCATTTTTGGTGAACAACATGGGTTGTTCTTGCTGATTGGTGGACTAATTTAACCAACCAATAAACAAGTGCTGTCCAGCTTACTGAACCAAAAAAAAACCTTAGATGCCTTCTTTTTCAAATAAAGATAGCAAGAGATCGAAGAAAAATTGATAATAGGAGTAAATTAGAAAGTTGCTTACAATTGCATGCTCTATCTGAATCATGAAAGAAAAAAATTGGGTTCAGTGTCCCTTTAAGTACAGAGAATACAAGTTAGAGAAATTTAAATTAGAAATTAAGGAATGTCTCAATAAAATACAACCATTTAGAAAAGAAGGGAAATGGGATAGACAATTTAATAACATTATTAAAAGGAATAAGGAATTAGAAAACAAATTGATGGAACATAAAGCAGTTCAATTAAGAAGGGATAAAGACTATGGGGTCAATTTATTATAGTGCGAGTGAACATGATACAATGTAGCGTATCATGTCTGCTGCACATCGATAAATGCCGTCATCATACGCTGTCGGCATTTATCATTGCACCAGCAATTCTTGTGAACTGCTGGTGCAATACCTCCCCCTGCAGATTTTCGGCCAATTGGCCGCTAGCAGGGGGTGTCAATCAACCTGATCATTTTCGATCAGGTTGATTTCTGTCCGCCGCTTCAGATCAGGAGGACAGGTTATGGAGCAGCCGTCTTTAGACTGCTGCTTCATAATTTCTGTTTCCGGCGAGTATTCGGGGCTTGATAAATTGACCCCTATGCCTTGGGTTCAAAATAACAAACAAAATTCACAAAATAGGAGAAATGGAAATAATAGATTCCATCCAATTAAAGATAATAAACCTGCAAGTACTAAAAAGAATAGTAACACCTCACAGGAGGACACTGTAAATACCCCCCATACCTATTACAAATAGATTTGGCCCCCTAAGTAATGAATATAGACATAATAACCACCCATCCCCCAAATGGGAAAAGGAAGGAGCCAAGCCAAAATGAGGAAGAGATCAACATAAAGAAGGCCGCCAAAAAAGAAATATATAATAATCAGTATTCTAATAGGAATAATTTTTTATACAAAAGGAGGGACCAACACAGACCCCAAACCCACACAACAGAGAACATCAGAACAAAACTGGTGGGTGAACACAGGACAAAGAGTTGTGAAAAGAGGGTGGGAACCGAGCGAGGGTGCAGAGAAGGCACACGACTCAGGGAGAAACAAACAAAGAAGATGGAATTAGAAAAAGCAAAGGAAGATATAAATAATCTATCAAATAGAATATTGAAAGATGAGGAAGTTAGTTTTTTAACCAAGGGTCTGAAATTTGCCCCCCAAAAATGACTGAATAAATTTGAAACATATACAGGGAGTGCAGAATTATTAGGCAAATGAGTATTTTGACCACATCATCCTCTTTATGCATGTTGTCTTACTCCAAGCTGTATAGGCTCGAAAGCCTACTACCAATTAAGCATATTAGGTGATGTGCATCTCCGTAATGAGAAGGGGTGTGGTCTAATGACATCAACACCCTATATCAGGTGTGCATAATTATTAGGCAACTTCCTTTCCTTTGGCAAAATGGGTCAAAAGAAGGACTTGACAGGCTCAGAAAAGTAAAAAATAGTGAGATATCTTGCAGAGGGATGCAGCACTCTTAAAATTGCAAAGCTTCTGAAGCGTGATCATTGAACAATCAAGCGTTTCATTCAAAATAGTCAACAGGGTCGCAAGAAGCATGTGGAAAAACCAAGGCGCAAAATAACTGCCCATGAACTGAGAAAAGTCAAGCGTGCAGCTGCCAAGATGCCACTTGCCACCAGTTTGGCCATATTTCAGAGCTGCAACATCACTGGAGTGCCCAAAAGCACAAGGTGTGCAATACTCAGAGACATGGCCAAGGTAAGAAAGGCTGAAAGACGACCACCACTGAACAAGACACACAAGCTGAAACGTCAAGACTGGGCCAAGAAATATCTCAAGACTGATTTTTCTAAGGTTTTATGGACTGATGAAATGAGAGTGAGTCTTGATGGGCCAGATGGATGGGCCCATGGCTGGATTGGGAAAGGGCAGAGAGCTCCAGTCCGACTCAGACGCCAGCAAGGTGGAGGTGGAGTACTGGTTTGGGCTGGTATCATCAAAGATGAGCTTGTGGCGCCTTTTCGGGTTGAGGATGGAGTCAAGCTCAACTCCCAGTCCTTCTGCCAGTTTCTGGAAGACACCTTCTTCAAGCAGTGGTACAGGAAGAAGTCTGCATCCTTCAAGAAAAACATGATTTTCATGCAGGACAATGCTCCATCACACGCGTCCAAGTACTCCACAGCGTGGCTGGCAAGAAAGGGTATAAAAGAAGAAAATCTAATGACATGGCCTCCTTGTTCACCTGATCTGAACCCCATTGAGAACCTGTGGTCCATCATCAAATGTGAGATTTACAAGGAGGGAAAACAGTACACCTCTCTGAACAGTGTCTGGGAGGCTGTGGTTGCTGCTGCACGCAATGTTGATGGTGAACAGATCAAAACACTGACAGAATCCATGGATGGCAGGCTTTTGAGTGTCCTTGCAAAGAAAGGTGGCTATATTGGTCACTGATTTGTTTTTGTTTTGTTTTTGAATGTCAGAAATGTATATTTGTGAATGTTGAGATGTTATATTGGTTTCACTGGTAAAAATAAATAATTGAAATGGGTATATATTTGTTTTTTGTTAAGTTGCCTAATAATTATGCACAGTAATAGTCACCTGCACACACAGAAATCCCCCAAAAATAGCTATAACTAAAAACAAACTAAAAACTACTTCCAAAACTATTTAGCTTTGATATTAATGAGTTTTTTGAGTTCATTGAGAACATGGTTGTTGTTCAATAATAAAATTAATCCTCAAAAATACAACTTGCCTAATAATTCTGCACTCCCTGTATTGATCTGGAAAAAATTATCAGAAAGCTCACCCTCAAGAGATATTATGCTAAAGAATATAATAGTAATTTGCAGAAGAAAAGCATCACCACTCTCAGTCTAGAAGATATTCAAACTAAAAAACAAACTTAAAAATTTGGAAGAGGAAAGTCATGGAGATAATATCAACCAAATACATGTAGATGAGAATGATTTATTGAATCTAAGTGTGTATGAAATAGAAAACCAAGTTCAACATAGTGGATTGAAACCACTATCTAAATTCTACCCATTACATGCACAAGGTGAATATATGTCTATAATAAACTTGTAACAAAAGAGCTAAATACTTTTTTGGATAAACAACAGAAAACATTTGTTACCAAATATAATGACAATCTAACGGCTAGATTACGAGTTTTGCGGTAAGAGCGGTGCGGTAATAACTTGCACATTATTGTCACCACTCACTTCCCTACAGCGCTGGTATTACAGGTTTCTAAAAACCCGGCGTTATTAGGCAAGAAGTGAGCGTAGAGTGGTGACCTGGTTTTATGTGCTCGTGCATGATTTCCCCATAGGCATCAATGGGGAGAGCCGGCTGAGAAAAAGTCTAATGCCTGCAAAAAAGCAGCGTTGAGCTCCGTAACGCAGCCCCATTAATTCCTATGGGGAAACAAAATGTATGGTTACACCTATCACCCTAACATGAACCCCGAGTCTAAACACCCCTAATCTTACACTTATTAACCCCTAATCAACTGCCCCCATCACCGACACCTACATTATACTTATTAACCCCTAATCTGCCGCTCCGGACATCACCGCCACTATAATAAACATATTAATCCCTAAACCGCCGCCTCCCGCCTCACAAACACTAGTTAAATATTATTAACCCCTAATCTGCTGCCCCTAACATCGCCGCCACCTACCTACATTTATTAACCCCTAATCTGCCACCCCCAACATCGCCGCCACTATACTAAATTTATTAACCCCTAAACCTAAGTCTAACCCTAACCCTAACACCCCCTAACTTAAATATAATTAAAATAAATCTAAATAAAACCCAATGTCATTACTTAAATGATTCCTATTTAAAAATAAATACTTACCTATAAAATAAACCCTAAGATTGCTACAATATAACTAATAGTTACATTGTAGCTAGCTTAGGGTTTATTTTACAGGCAAGCTTGTATTTATTTTAACTAGGTAGACTAGTTAGTAAATAGTTATTAACTATTTACTAACTACCTAGCTAAAATAAATACAAAGTTACCTGTAAAATAAAACCTAACCTGTCTTACACTAACACCTAACCTTACACTACAATTAAATAAATTACATAAATTAAATACAATTACCTAAATTACAAAAAAACAAACACTAAATTACACAAAATAAAAAAGAAATTATCAGATATTTAAACTAATTAAACGTAATCTAATAGCCCTATCAAAATAAAAAAGCCCCCCCCAAAAAAACAAAAACAAAAAACATAGCCTAAACTAAACTACCAATAGGGCATTGCCCCAAAGAAATCAGCTCTTTTACCTGTAAAAAAAATACAAACAACCCCCCAACAGTAAAACCCACCACCCACACAAACAACCCCCCAAAAAAATCCTAACTAAAAAAACCTACGCTCCCCATTGCCCTGAAAAGGGCATTTGGATGGGCATTGCCCTTAAATGGGCATTTAGCTCTCTTTCAAAAGCCCAAACCCTAATCTAAAAATAAAACCCACCCAATAAACCATTAAAAAATCCTAACACTAACCTCTGAAGATCCACTTACAGTTTTGAAGACCGGACATCCATCCTCAACAAAGCCGGGAGAAGTCTTCATCCAAGCGGCAAGAAGTCCTCAACGAAGCAGGGAGAAGTCTTCATCCAAGCCGGCAGAAGTGGTCCTCCAGACGGACAGAAGTTTTCATCCAGATGGCATCTTCTATCTTCATCCATCCGGCGCGGAGCGGCTCCATCTTTAAGACATCCGGCGTGGAGCATCCTCTTCCATCAAAGTTTTTTTCCAGAATGAAGGTTCCTTTAAATGACATCATCCAAGATGGCGTCCCTTGATGCAATCAGCCAATAGGATTGAGCTTGAATCCTATTGGCTGATCCAATCATCCAATAGGATTGAGTTTGCATTCTATTGGCTGATTGGAACAGCCAATAGAATGCAAGCTCAATCCTATTGGCTGATTGGATCAGCCAATAGGATTCAAGCTCAATCCTATTGTCTGATTGCATCAGCCAATAGGTTTTTTCACCTTTAATTCCGATTGGCTGATAGAATTCTATCAGCCAATCGGAATTCAAGGGACGCAAACTTGGATGACGTCATTTAAAGGAACCTCATTCTGGAAGAAGACTTCGATGGAAGAGGATGCTCCGTGCCGGATGTCTTGAAGATGGACCCGCTCCACACCGGATGGATGAAGATAGAAGATGCCGTCTGGATGAAGACTTCTGCCCGTCTGGAGGACCACTTCTGTCGGCTTGGATGAAGACCTCTCCCGGCTTCGTTGAGGACTTTTTGCCACTTAGATGAAGATTGCTCCCGGCTTCAGTGAGTATGGATGTCCGGTCTTCAAAACTGTAAGTGGATCTTCGGGGGTTAGTGTTAGGCTTTTTAAGGGTTTATTGGGTGGGTTTTATTTTTAGCTTAGGGTTTGGGCAATTGAAAAAGAGCTAAATGCCCTTTTAAGGGCAATGCCCATACAAATGCCCTTTTCAGGGAAATGGGGAGCTTAGATTTTTTTTAGTTAGGATTTTATTTGGGGTGTTGGTTGTGTGGGTGGTGGGTTTTACTGTTGGGGGGTTGTTTGTAAAAAAAATTTACAGGTAAAAGAGCTGATTTCTTTGGGGCAATGCCCCGCAAAAGGCCCTTTTAAGGGCTATTGGTAGTTTAGTTTAGGCTAGGGTTTTTTTTATTTTGGAGGGGGCTTTTTATTTTGATAGGGCTATTAGATTAGGTGTAATTCGTTTAAATTTCTGATAATGTCTTTTTTTATTTTGTGTAATTTAGTGTTTGTTTTTTTTGTAATTTAGGCAATTTTATGTAATTTATGTAATTTATTTAATTGTAGTGTAAGGTTAGGTGTTAGTGTAACTCAGGTTAGGTTTTATTTTACAGGTAAATTTGTATTTATTTTAGCTAGGTAGTTATTAATTAGTTAATAACTATTTAGTAACTATTCTACCTAGTTAAAATAAATACAAACTTGCCTGTAAAATAAAAATAAACCCTAAGCTAGCTACAATGTAACTATTAGTTATATTGTAGGAAGCTTAGGGTTTATTTTATAGGTATTCAGTTTTAAATAGGAATTATTTAGTTCATGATAGTAATTTTTATTTAGATTTATTTTAATTTTATTTAAGTTAGGGGGTGTTAGGGTTAAGACTAGACTTAGGTTTAGGAGTTAATAACTTTAGTATAGTGGCGGTGATGTTAGGGGCAGCAGATTAGGGGTTAATAATATTTAACTAGTGTTTGCAATGCGGGAGTGCAGCGGTTTAGGGGTTAATATGTTTATTATAGTGGCAGCAATGTCGGAAGCGGAAAATTAGGGGTTAATAATTTTCTTTTCATGTTTGCGATGCTTGCAAAGCAAGATCCCACAGAGAGATATAGGACAGAATTACATCAGCTACTAACAGAAGCAAAGGATAAAATTATCATAAATAATGAGGAATTTAATTTTATTTATAGACCAAATCCCAATATCCCAATATTCTATCATATTCCGAAAATCCACAAGGATTGTAATAATCCCCTGGCTCGACCTATCGTCTCAGGCATTAATTCAGTTAGTAGCACTTTATCTATATGTAGATTGGCACCTGCAACCAATGGCCAAAAGTGTAAAGTTGTATCTTAAAGACGCTACACACGATTAAACTATTTGAGGGGTTAGAATGGGAGGAAGAATTCCTATGGATATCATGCAATGTATCCTCTTTATATACCAATATACCTCACAACTAAGGCATAGAAGCCTTTAAGACATTGTGTACTTCGTGGAATATCCCTACTTCACATGTAGAATTTTTAGCAAAGTGCATACAATATATCTTAACTAGTGATGTCGCAAACATAAAAATTTGGATTAGCGAACGGCGAACGCAAACTTCCGCAAAAGTTTGCAAATGGGTGAACCGGGCGAACCGCCATAGACTTCAATAGGCAGGCGAATTTTAAAACCCAAAGGGACTCTTTCTGGCCACAATAGTGATGGAAAAGTTGTTTCAAGGGGACTAACACCTGGACTGTGGCATGCCGGAGGGGGATCCATGCCAAAACTCCCATGGAAAATTACATAGTTGATGCAGAGTCTGGTTTTAATCCATAAAGGGCATAAATCACCTAACATTCCTAAATTGTTTGGAATAACGTGCTTTAAAACATCAGGTATGATGTTGTATCGATCAGGTAGTGTAAGGGTTACGCCCGCTTCACAGTGACAGACCAAACTCCCCGTTTAAAGGGACAGTCTACACCAGAATTTTTATTGTTTTAAAAGATAGATAATCCCTTTATTACCCATTTCCCAGTTTTGCATAACTAACATATTTATAATAATATACTTTTAACCTCTGTGATTATCTTGTATCTAAGCCTCTGCAAACTGCCCCTTTTTTCAGTTCTTTTGAAAGACTTGCAGTCTAGCCAATCAGTGCCTGCTCCCAGATAACGTCTTGTGCACGAGCACAGTGTTATCTATATGAAATACGTGAACTAACACCCTCTAGTGGTGAAAAGCTGTTAAAATGCAATTTGAAAGAGGTGGGCTTCAAGGTCTAAGAAATTAGCATATGAACCTCCTAGGTTAAGCTTTCAACTAAGAATACCAAGAGAACAAAGCAAAATTGGTGATAAAAGTAAATTGGAAAATTGTTTAAAATTACATGCTCTATCTGAATCATGAAAGTTTATTTTGGCCTAGACTGTCCCTTTAACGCACCGCAAACAACCGCAAACAGTCCATTTGCACAACCGCAAACTTCCCATTTGCACAAGGTTGGATACCAAGCTAGCCATGTCCCGTTCCTTGTCCTCACTGATGTAATTGAAGGTCTCTTCCTCCACCCAGCCATGTACAACACCAAGGGTCCCCGAAAGGTGACAACAAGCCCCCTGGGAAGCCTGCTGTGTTTGGTCTTCCACCTCCTCAAAGCCACCTTCCTCCTCTGACTCCTCTTCTTCAGAATCCTCTCTCTGTGTGTTAAGTAGTACTATTCTTATCAGTTTAATCCCTGTTACATCCCCTATCAGGGGACGTGTATATGGCATTGATTTTAGGAACTGGGAGATGGAAAAAGATGCTTGGTCGGTCCTCCTACTTCAAATTTGGTGCACTGCGCGTGCAATCTAATATGCCACCAGATAGGAGTGGTGTGTTAAGTAGTTCTATTCTTATCAGTTTAATCCCTGTTACGTCCCCTATCAGGGGACGTGTATATGGCATCGATTTTAGGAACCGGGAGATGGAAAAAGATGCTTGGTTGGTCCTCCTACTTCAAATTTGGGGCACTGCGCGTGCAATCTAATGTGCCACCAGATAGGAGTGGTGTGTTAAGTAGTACTATTCTTATCAGTTTAATCCCTGTTACGTCCCCTATCAGGGGACGTGTATATGGCATCGATTTTAGGAACCGGGAGATGGAAAAAGATGCTTGGTCGGTCCTCCTACTTCAAATTTGGGGCACTGTGCATGCAATCTAATGTGCCACCAGATAGGAGTGGTGTGTTAAGTAGTACTATTCTTATCAGTTTAATCCCTGTTACGTCCCCTATCAGGGGACGTGTAAATGGCATCGATTTTAGGAACCGGGAGATGGAAAAAGATGCTTGGTCGGTCCTCCTACTTCAAATTTGGGGCACTGCACATGCAATCTAATGTGCCACCAGATAGGAGTGGTGTGTTAAGTAGTACTATTCATATCAGTTTAATCCCTGTTACGTCCCCTATCATGGCATCGATTTCTAGCGGGCACCCACTTGACATCCACGGACGCATCGTCATCATCAACCGCTTTACTTGTATCTGACAACTCAACAAAGGAAGCAGCAGTGGGAACAACATCATCATCATCATCACACCGTACGTCCATGTGTGTAATGCTGCCTGACTGAGACATATCCCTGTTATCTACATCCTCTGGCAATAATGGTTGCGCATCACTATCACTCTTTTCTTCCAACTGATATGTAAATAACTCTGACAGATCAAGTGAAGCGGCTGTGGTGCTAGTGTTGGTGGTGGCGGCAGGCGGGCGAGTGTTAACTTGAGAGGTGCCCGAAGCTAAGCTGGAGGAGGATGGTGCGTCAAGGTTCCAAGCGGAAGCTGTAGAAGATTGGGTGTCCTGTGTTAGCAAGTCAACTATGTCCTCAGAACTGTTCGAGTTCGGGGTACGTGGCCTCTGAACACTGGGCATTATTCTAGGGCCAAAGGGAATCACAGCACCATGAACACGACGGCGCCTGCGGGGTGGCCTGCCTCTGCCTGTCATTTTTTTTCGGATTAGTGGTACTATGCGTGCAAGCTACTGTGACAACAGATATGAGTGGCACTGTGCACTGGCAGAGGTTGGCAGAGTAGACGCTGTAGGCCTGACACACACGCTTGCAGACAACTAACTGCTATTCAATCTATTACAGTCAAAATTGTATTTTTTTTTTAAATGTACACTACTGTTACACCAGATATGAGTTGCACTGGCGTGACACTGTGCCCTGCCAGGCAGGCACTGAAACGCACACGTGTGAAGGAAACTGACTGCTATTATTTAACACAGTCAAAAAAGTGTTGTTGTTTTTTAAATCTACACTACTGTTACACCAGATATGAGTTGCACTGGTGTGACACTGTGCCCTGGCAGGCAGGCACTGAAACGCACACGTGTGAAGGAAACTGACTGCTATTATTTAACACAGTCAAAAAAGTGTTGTTTTTTTTAAATCTACACTACTGTTACACCAGATATGAGTGGTGGCACTGGGCAAGTGGGCACGGTATATGCTGTGAGCCTGACACACATGCTGGCAGGCAGGCAACTACAATTAGATTACACAGGAAAAAAAAAAAAAAGCAGACTGATGTTCTAGCCCTAAAAAGGGCTTTTTGGGGTGCTGTCCTTACAGCAGAGATCAGATGAGTCCTTCAGGAATGTAGTGGACACTGAATACACTAGCCTAGCTATCGTTTCCCTATTAAATCAGCAGCAGCTACACTGTCCCTCCTCTCACATACGGCTAGATTTGGAGTTTGACGGTAGCCGTGAAAACCAGCGTTAGAGGCTCCTAACACTGGTTTTAGGCTACCTCCGGTATTTGGAGTCACTCAAAAAAGGGTCTAACGCTCACTTTTCAGCCGCGACTTTTCCATACCGCAGATCCCCTTACGTCATTTGCGTATCCTATCTTTTCAATGGGATCTTTCTAACTCCAGTATTTAGAGTCGTGTCTGAAGTGAGCGTTAGAAATCTAACGACAAAATTCCAGCCGCAGAAAAAAGTCAGTAGTTAAGAGCTTTCTGGGCTAACGCCGGTTCATAAAGCTCTTAACTACTGTGCTCTAAAGTACACTAACACCCATAAACTACCTATGTACCCCTAAACCGAGGTCCCCCCACATCGCCGCCACTCGATTCATTTTTTTTAACCCCTAATCTGCCGACTCACCTACGTTATACTTATGTACCCCTAATCTGCTGTCCCTAATACCGCCGACCCCTGTATTATATTTATTAACCCCTAACCTGCCCCCCTCAACGTCGCCGCCAGCTACCTACAATAATTAACCCCTAATCTGCCGACCGCAAAGCGCCGCCAGCTAAGTTATCCCTATGTACCCCTAATCTGCTGCCCCTAACACCGCCGACCCCTGTATTGTATTTATTAACCCCTAACCTGCCCCCCTCAACGTCGCCGCCAGCTACCTACAATAATTAACCCCTAATCTGCCGACCGCAAAGCGCCGCTACTTAAGTTATCCTTATGTACCCCTAATCTGCTGCCCCTAACACCGCCGACCCCTATATTATATTTATTAACCCCTAATCTGCCCCCTCAATGTCGCCTCCACCTGCCTACACTTATTAACCCCTAATCTGCCGAGCGGACCGCACCGCTACTATAATAAAGTTATTAACCCCTAATCCGCCTCACTAACCCTATAATAAATAGTATTAACCCCTAATCTGCCCTCCCTAACATCGCCAACACCTAACTTCAATTATTAACCCCTAATCTGCCGACCTGAGCTCACCGCTATTCTGATAAATGTATTAACCCCTAAAGCTAAGTCTAACCCTAACACTAACACCCCCTAAATTAAATATAATTTTAATCTAACAAAATTAATTAACTCTTATTAAATAAATTATTCCTATTTAAAGCTAAATACTTACCTGTAAAATAAACCCTAATATAGCTACAATATAAATTATAATTACATTGTAGCTATTTTAGGATTAATATTTATTTTACAGGCAACTTTGTAATTATTTTAACCAGGTGCAATAGCTATTAAATAGTTAAGAACTATTTAATAGTTACCTAGTTAAAATAATTACAAAATTACCTGTAAAATAATTCCTAACCTAAGTTACAATTAAACCTAACACTATACTATCATTAAATTCATTAAATAAAATACCTACAATTACCTACAATTAAACCTAACACTACACTATCAATAAATTAATTAAATACACTATCTACAAATAACTACAATGAAATAAACTAACTAAAGTACAACAAAATAAAAAAGAACTAAGTTACAAAAAATAAAAAAATATTTACAAACATAAGAAAAATATTACAACAATTTTAAACTAATTACACCTACTCTAAGCCCCCTAATAAAATAACAAAGACCCCCAAAATAAAAAATGCCCTACCCTATTCTAAATTACTAAAGTTCAAAGCTCTTTTACCTTACCAGCCCTGAACAGGGCCCTTTGCGGGGCATGCCCCAAGAAGTTCAGCTCTTTTGCCTGTAAAAAAAAACATACAATACCCCCCCCAACATTACAACCCACCACCCACATACCCATAATCTAACCCAAACCCCCCTTAAATAAACCTAACACTAAGCCCCTGAAGATCATCCTACCTTGTCTTCACCTCACCAGGTATCACCGATCCGTCCTGGCTCCAAAATCTTCATCCAACCCAAGCGGGGGCTGGCGATCCATCATCCGGTGGCTGGAGAGGTCCAGAAGAGGCTCCAAAGTCTTCATCCTATCCGGGAAGAAGAGTAGACCGGCAACCATCATCTTCCAAGCGGCATCTTCTATCTTCATCCGATGAGGACCGGCTCCATCCTGAAGACCTCCACCGCGGACCCATCTTCATCCGGCGACGTCCAACTGAAGAATGACGGTTCCTTTAAGGGACATCATCCACGATGGCGTCCCTCGAATTCCGATTGGCTGATAGGATTCTATCAGCCAATCGGAATTAAGGTAGGAATATTCTGATTGGCTGATGGAATCAACCAATCAGAATCAAGTTCAATCCGATTGGCTGATCCAATCAGCCAATCAGATTGAACTCGCATTCTATTGGCTGTTCCGATCAGCCAATAGAATGCGAGCTCAATCTGATTGGCTGATTGGATCAGCCAATCGGATTGATCTTGATTCTGATTGGCTGATTCCATCAGCCAATCAGAATATTCCTATCTTAATTCCGATTGGCTGATAGAATCCTATCAGCCAATTGGAATTCGAGGGACGCCATCTTGGATGACGTCCCTTAAAGGAACCGTCATTCTTCAGTTGGACGTCGCCGGATGAAGATGGGTCCGCGGTGGAGGTCTTCAGGATGGAGCCGGTCCTCATCGGATGAAGATAGAAGATGCCGCTTGGAAGATGATGGTTGCCGGTCCAGATCTACTCTTCTTCCTGGATAGGATGAAGACTTTGGAGCCTCTTCTGGACCTCTTCAGCCACCGGATGATGGATCGCCAGCCCCCGCTTGGGTTGGATGAAGATTTTGGAGCCAGGACGGATCGGTGATGCCTGGTGAGGTGAAGACAAGGTAGGATGATCTTCAGGGGCTTAGTGTTAGGTTTATTTAAGGGGGGTTTGGGTTATATTAGGGGTATGTGGGTGGTGGGTTGTAATGTGGGGGGGGTATTGTATGTTTTTTTTTACAGGCAAAAGAGCTGAACTTCTTGGGGCATGCCCCGCAAAGGGCCCTGTTCAGGGCTGGTAAGGTAAAAGAGCTTTGAACTTTAGTAATTTAGAATAGGGTAGGGCATTTTTTATTTTGGGGGTCTTTGTTATTTTATTAGGGGGCTTAGAGTAGGTGTAATTAGTTTAAAATTGTTGTAATATTTTTTCTTATGTTTGTAAATATTTTTTTATTTTTTGTAACTTAGTTCTTTTTTATTTTTTTGTACTTTAGTTAGTTTATTTCATTGTAGTTATTTGTAGATATTGTATTTAATTAATTTATTGATAGTGTAGTGTTAGGTTTAATTGTAGGTAATTGTAGGTATTTTATTTAATTAATTTAATGATAGTATAGTGTTAGGTTTAATTGTAACTTAGGTTAGGATTTATTTTACAGGTAATTTTGTAATTATTTTAACTAGGTAACTATTAAATAGTTCTTAACTATTTAATAGCTATTGTACCTGGTTAAAATAATTACAAAGTTGCCTGTAAAATAAATATTAATTCTAAAATAGCTACAATGTAATTATAATTTATATTGTAGCTATATTAGGATTTATTTTACAGGTAAGTATTTAGCTTTAAATAGGAATAATTTATTTAATAAGAGTTAATTAATTTCGTTAGATTAAAATTATATTTAACTTAGGGGGGTGTTAGGGTTAGGGTTAGACTTAGCTTTAGGGGTTAATACATTTATTAGAATAGCGGTGAGCTCCGGTCGGCAGATTAGGGGTTAATAATTGAAGTTAGGTGTCGGCGATGTTAGGGAGGGCAGATTAGGGGTTAATACTATTTATTATAGGGTTAGTGAGGTGGATTAGGGGTTAATAACTTTATAATAATAGCGGTGCGGTCCGCTCGGCAGATTAGGGGTTAATAAGTGTAGGCAGGTGGAGGCGACGTTGTGGGGGGCAGATTAGGGGTTAATAAATATAATATAGGGGTCGGCGGTGTTAGGGGCAGCAGATTAGGGGTACATAAGGATAATGTAAGTAGCGGCGGTTTACAGAGCGGCAGATTAGGGGTTAAAAATAATATACAGGGGTCAGCGATAGCGGGGGCGGCAGAATAGGGGTTAATAAGTGTAAGGTTAGGGGTGTTTAGACTCGGGGTACATGTTAGAGTGTTAGGTGCAGACGTAGGAAGTGTTTCCCCATAGCAAACAATGGGGCTGCGTTAGGAGCTGAACGCGGCTTTTTTGCAGGTGTTAGGTTTTTTTTCAGCTCAAACAGCCCCATTGTTTCCTATGGGGGAATCGTGCACGAGCACGTTTTTGAGGCTGGCCGCGTCCGTAAGCAACTCTGGTATCGAGAGTTGCATTTGCGTTAAATATGCTCTACGCTCCTTTTTTGGAGCCTAACGCTGACATTATATGGACTCTCAATACCAGAGTTATTTTAAAGGAGCGGCCAGAAAAAAGCCAGCGTTAGCTACGCGGGTCGTTACCGACAAAACTCTAAATCTAGCCGTAAGAAAGCAGCTTCCAAATGAATCTAAAATGGATGCTGTCCAGGAGGTAGGAGGGTCTGGGAGGGAGGGTCTGCTGCTGATTGGCTGGAATGTGTAAGCTGACTGTGAGGTACAGGGTCAAAGTATTACTCAATGATGACGAATAGGGGGCGGATCGAACATCGCATATATTCGCCAGCGCCGCGGCGAACGCAAACATGCTATGTTCGCCGGGAACTATTCGCCGGCAAACTATTCGCAACATCACTAATCTTAACCCATAATTATTTTGCATTTGAGGGGAATTTTTATAATCAAATCCAAGGCACAGCCATGGGTACAAATATGGCCCCCTCATATGCAAATATTTATATGGGATGCTTTGAAAATGACATGATTTGGAGTGAACATCAGTTTAAGTCTATTATCTATAGCGAGGTAAATTTAAACTCGAATTAGAACTGAGGGACCTATACCCCCACATCCTGTTGAAAAAGTCTTCCCGGGTGCAGATGAAACGCATCCAGGTGGCAGGGGAATTACCTGCTGATAGAGTGCTGTAATCTGCTTCACCAACTTGCTGTCTGGAGGGATTTGTGAAAGTTGAAACAAGACAGAAGCACCACATGGCCTAGTATGTATATACTCTTGTAAAAAAGTGCACAAAGTAATTAACTCACATGTGCAAGAGCACCCCTCTTGGTGCAAGTGTCGCAGGCTGGAATCAAACAGTCACCCAGCAGACTGGCCTCCCGCAAACCTCCAACAGCAGTAGGATGAAACCAGATAAGTTGTTTCCAGGCGTCTGGTGAACCATCAAACGTAATGGTTGATAGATGAATAAAAGGTTTGGCAGCAAGTGATAAGATCAAATCTTACTTTAATAATAGTGTAAAAACAGCAACGCGTTTCTTAGCTAGTACCTAGCTGTTTCATCAGGCTTACTAGCTGAGAATCGCCTGAAGGCTTGCTGGAAACAAGGGGCATCAAGCTCCATATGGAGCATGATAAATTGACCCCTGGGTCTGAAAGAACTAGACTAAGGACTATGTGATGCAAAGCTTACATTAGTACTGCTGTTAAAGACACATATTTGTATGCTCTATTAGATCTGTAAGTTTTAAAATTAAGAGGTGCAGAGAGTGAAATGTTATGTTTTAGGTATAACTGTTATAAAATGAAAGAGTGCAATGGAACAGAGCTTTCTGGGAGATGTTATTTCAAAGCAGTTACAATTGACATTGTCTGTTGTTATGAGGTGTCAGTTTGTGATGGATAGAAGCATTAAAGGGACATGAAACCCAATTTTTTCTTTCAGGATTTAGAAAGAGCATACAATTTTAAACAACTTTCCAATCTACTTAAATTATCTAATTAGCTTCATTCTCTTGATATCTTTTATTGAAAAGCATATCTAGATAGGCTCATTAGCTGCTGATTAGTGGCCACACATAGATGCCTCGTGTTATTGGCTCACCCATGTGCATTGCTATTTCTTTGACAAAGGATATCTAAAGTATGAAGCAAATTAGATAATAGAAGTAAATTGGAATGTTGTTTAAATTTGTATTCTCTATCTGAATCATGAAATAATTTTTTTGGGTTTCATGTCCCTTATCCTATTATCAATTTTTCTTTGTTCTCTTGGTATCTTTATTTGAAAAAGCAAGAATGTAAGCTTAGGAGCTGGCACATTTTTGGTTCAGTACCTGGGTAGCGCTTGCTGATTAATAAAGATCTCATTTGGAGTTAGACTTGAAATAGGTCTATTGACACAAAAAGTTCTTTGGATTTTATTAACTATCAGGGACTGTATAAGATGTTTTTAATTTGTTATGTTTCTTTGACTTTCAAATATTGTGTGAATTCTTAAAATCATATTAAAGGAAAAAATGGGTCTTGAGCTGAACTTTGCAAAGAAACAGGTAGTAGTTTGCAAGTTAAGATCATCTTCAATGATTGGAAAGAAATGTTACAGACTCTTATTTCCAAAGTCAAAGGACGTCTATCAGAAAAATACATTATATTAGATTCTATTTAACTCTATTTAAGATACAAGCTTCAAATAACAACACATTAAATCTTCCTTAGGTTTGTATGCATTGCTGAAAAAGTAATATGTATCACATAAAAAGTGTTAATAAAATGCCCAAAACAAAGGACATCTGGAAAACAACACACAACAGTTACCTATTCAATTTGTCCTCTTAGAACAAGAGGCAAACTCAGAGACATTGTTAAAAAAATAGGGGCATATTTATCAATGTACGAGCGGACATGATACGAAGTAGCGTATCATGTCTGCCGCACACCGATAAATGCCAACAGCATACCCTGTCGGCATTTATTATTGCACCAGCAGTTCTTGTGAACTGCTGGTGCAATGCCGCCCCCTGCAGATTCGTGGCCAATCAGCTGCTAGCAGGGGGTGTCAATCAACCTGATCGCATTCCCGATCAACCCAATCGTCTTTAGACCGCTGCTTCATAACTTCTGTTTCCGGCGATAAATATGCCCCATAGTATGTAGGCGTATGGGATAATATAAAACTATAGTATGCAGCCATTTTAGATAAAACTGTTATATTTAAAAATAAATGTATCCCCATTTGTCTATATGGTAATGCTAATATAACAGGTTAATAAGTGTGCTCAAATCATATAAAATGTGTATGTTCTCTTATATATGAAACTATATATACATAGTCAAGAATCAAAAAAGCAATAATGCATATAGATAATGCGGCAACGTTTTAATGCAATCTCTCCATCAGGGTAATTCTATAAAGCTTTTATTTTTTCATGCTTGAAAATGTTTAAAAAATTCTTCATTTATATGAACAAAAAAAATTGTTTAAGTGAAGTACATTTTTATTTATATAATAGTTTTGCAATATGATTTTTACATTATTGGTTTTAAAAAACATACGGCTAGATTACGAGTTGTGCGTTAAGGTAAAAAAGCAGCGTTAACAGGTCCTAACGCTACTTTTTTACGCCCGCTGCTATTACGAGTCTTGCAGGTATAAGTGTACCGCACACTTTGTTGGCCTTACCGCAAACCGACTTACGTAAAGTTCATAAAGGCTTTTTTCTATGGGACTTCCATAGCGCTGGTATTACGAGTTTGTCCTGGGAGGCCAAAAAGTGAGCAGTACAGCCTCTACCGACAAGATCCGTAACGCATTCTAAAGTCAGTAGTTATGAGTTTTACACTACAACGCTGTAGCATAAAACTCATAACTAAAGTGCTAAAAAGTACACTAACACCCATAAACTACCTATTAACCCCTAAACCGAGGCCCTCCCGCATCGCAAACACTAAAATACATTTTTTAACCCCTAATCTGCCGCTCCGGACATCGCCACCACTATAATAAACATATTAACCCCTAAACTGCCACACTCCCACCTCGCAAACACTAGTCAAATATTATTAGCCCCTAATCTGCCACCCCTAACATCGCCGCCACCTACATTATACTTATTAACCCCTAATCTTCCGCTCCGGACATCGCCGCCACCTACATTATATTTATTAACCCCTAATTTGATGCCCCCAACATCGCCGCCACCTACCTACATTTATTAACCCCTAATCTGCCATCCCCAATGTCGCCGCCACTATTCTAAATTTATTAACCCTTTAAGCCTAAGTCTAACCCTAACCCTAACACCCCCTAACTTAAATATAATTTAAATAAATCTAAATAAAATTACTATCATTAACTAAATTATTCCTATTTAAAACTAAATACTTACCTATAAAATAAACCCCAAGATTGCTGCAATATAACTAATAGTTACATTGTAGCTAGCTTAGGGTTTATTTTTATTTTACAGGCAAGTTTGTATTTATTTTAACTAGGTAGAATAGTTATTACATTTTTTCTACCTTAATAGAATTCTATCAGCCAATCGGAATCTAAGGGACGCCATCTTGGATAACGTCACTTAAAAAGATATTCATTCCGAAGAAGATGTCGTTTGAAGAGGATGCTCCACGCCGGATGTCTTGAAGATGGAGCCGCTCCGCATCGGAAGGATGAAAATAGAAGATGCCGTCTGGATAAAGACTTCTGCCCGTCTGGAGGAAAACTTCTGCCCGTCTGGAAGACCACTTCTGCCGGCTTCGTTGAGGACATCTTGCCGCTTGGATGAAGACTTCTCCCGGTAAGTGAATCTTCAGGGTTAGTGTTAGGATTTTTTTAAAGGTGTATTGGGTGGGTTTATTTTTTAGGTTAGGGCTTTGGACAGCAATAGAGCTAAATGCCCTTTTAAGGGCAATACCCATCCAAATGCCCTTTTCAGGGCAATGGGGAGCTTAGTTTTTTTTAGTTAGGCTTTTATTTTGGGGGGGTTGGTTGTGTGGGTGGTGGGTTTTACTGTTGGGGGGGGTGTTTGTATTTTTTTACAGGTAAAAGAGCTGATTTCTTTGGGGCAATGCCCCGCAAAAGGCCCTTTTAAGGGCTATTGGTAGTTTAGTTTAGGCTAGGGTTTTTTTTTCTTTTGGGGGGGGGGGCTTTTTATTTTAATAGGGCTATTAGATTAGGTGTAATTAGTTTAAATATCTGTAATTTGTTTTTTATTTTCTGTAATTTAGTGTTTTTTCTGTGATTTAGCTAATTTAATTTAATTTATTTAATTGTATTTAATGAAGGGAATTTATTTAATTGTAGTGTAGTGTTAGGTGTTATTGTAACTTAGTTATATTGTAGCTAGCTTAGGGTTTATTTTATAGGTAAGTATTTACTTTTAAATAGGAATAATTTAGGTAATGATAGGAATTTTATTTAGATTTATTTAAATTATATTTAAGTTAGGGGTATTAGGGTTAGGGTTAGACTTAGATTTAGGGGTTTAATACATTTAATATAGTGGCGGCCACGGTGGGGGCGGCAGATTAGGGGTTAATAAGTGTAGGTAGGTTGCAGCGACATTGGGGGCGGGAGATTAGGGGTTAATAAATATAATGTAGGTGTTGGCGATGTTGGGAGCAGCAGATTAAGGGTTAATAAGTATAATGTAGGTGTCGGCAATGTCGGGGATGGCAGATTAGGGGTTAATTAGTGTAAGGTTAGGGGTGTTTAGACTCGGGGATCATGTTAGGGTGTTAGGTGTAAACATAAAATGTGTTTCCCCATAGGAATCAATGGGGCTGCGTTACTGAGTGTTACGCTGCTTTTTTGCAGGTGTTAGACTTTGATGTCTATGGGGAAATCGTGCACGAGCACGTACAACCAGCTCACCGCTGACTTAAAGGGACAGTCTAGGCCAAAATAAACTTTCATGATTCAGATAGGGCATGCAATTTTAAACAATTTTCCAATTTACTTTTATCACCAATTTAGCTTTGTTCTCTTGGTATTCTTAGTTGAAAGCTTAACCTAGGAGGTTCATATGCTAATTTCTTAGACCTTGAAGCCCACCTCTTTCAGATTGAATTTTAACAGTTTTTCACTACTAGAGAGTGTTAGTTCACGTATTTCATATAGATAACACTGTGCTCGTGCACGAGAAGTTATCTGGGAGCAGGCACTGATTGGCTAGACTGCAAGTCTGTCAAAAGAACTGAAAAAAGGGGCAGTTTGCAGAGGCTTAGATACAAGATAATCACAGAGGTTAAAAGTATATTATTATAACTGTGTTGGTTATGCAAAACTGGGAAATTGGTAATAAAGGGATTATCTATCTTTTAAAACAATAAAAATTCTGGTGTAGACTGTCCCTTTAAGCAGCGCTGGTATTGGAGTGCGGTATGGAGCACAATTTTGCTCTACGCTCACTTCTTGCCTTTTAACGCCGGATTTGTAAAAACCCGTAATACCAGCGCTGTAGGTAAGTGAGCGGTGAGAAAAAACTGCACGGTAGCACCACACAGCTCATAACGCAAGACTCGTAATCTAGCCGTTTATGAAAAAAGATCATTTAACCACATACTGTATGCATAGCTTTTGATCTGAACCTAGTTAGCTGACCAAAGTGGAACCAAATGGAACTGTATTAAGGAAATACAAAAACTGCATATATGCAGTATTATATAATGTTTTTCAAATGCAGAATAACACCTAAAAATAACATTTAAAGGGACAGTCTACACCAGAATTTTTATTGTTTTAAAAGATAGATAATCCCTTTATTACCCATTCCCCAGTTTTGCATAACCAACACAGTTATATTAATATACTTTTAACCTCTGTGATTACCTTGTATCTAAGCCTCTGCAAACTGCCCCCTTATTTCAGTTCTTTTGACAGACTTGCAGTTTAGCCAATCAGTGCCTGCTCCCAGATAACTTCACGTGCATGAACACAGTGTTATCTATATGAAATACATGAACTAACACCCTCTAGTGGTGAAAAACTGTTAAAATGCATTCTGAAAAGAGGTGGCCTTCAAGGTCTAAGAAATTAGCATATGAACCTCCTAGGTTAAGCTTTCAACTAAGAATACCAAGAGAACAAAGCAAAATTGGTGATAAAAGTAAATTGGAAAATTGTTTAAAATTACATGCTCTATCTGAATCATGAACATTTTTTTTGGCCTAGACTGTCCCTTTTAAGACCAGATTACGTGTGGAGAGCAAACATTTAGGTGCAAGTGATATCGGGTTTTCACTTTCGTTTGCACATACGTTAAATGGCGCTTGTATTACAAGTTGAAAGTAGACACGAAAGCTTGAGGTAACACTCATCGGGTAATTGCAACTTCAGAGCTCTGGTTAACTGTTTCACAAAACAAAAAAGTGTCTCAAAGCACATCAAAAATGCATTACAAACCACAGTTACACTCATAATAACACCATCTAATAAAAATTATTTTAACAAACATTATAAGGGCCCAAAGATATGAGATCTTAGGTGTTAGCAAAAAAAGGCATGCAAAATGCTTTAACATTGACATACATACATATACATGTCTAGATATATATCACTCTGAGATATAGAGTTCCTATTGTACAGTTCATGTACTAGATAGTATTTTAACACACATATAATACCATATGAGAGAATAGCAGAATGTTATATCTGCATGTGTGCTTGGAGTAATGATTTATTGTGAGCTAGGCCATTGCCCTGACACGAGTTGAAGCACAACATAACAACCAATTATTCAGCTTGTTAAATACTAGTTGTTTAATTAACATATATATTTATGAATAACAGTATACTCTAGTTATGACTCACTCAGAGCGTACCACTTATATATTATATTCAGGCCAGCTGATACAATGATTCAGATTTACCAACACAACTGATTCTTTATTTGAAGATATTAAGCAGAGAACATTTATATGTTGGAGTCCTTTTCAGGACTCACCCTGCTTCCGTAGATTACATGACTCTGAGATATAGAGCTCCCAGTTATCAGCTTATGTACTATATAATACTTTCAACCACACAATAACATATGAGAGAATAGCAGAGTTTTATATCTGCATGTGTGTTTGAAGCAGTGATATATTGTGAGTGGTGCCATTATCCTGACATGAGTAGAAGCACAACATAAATATTTATCATTTAATTGGTCAAATATAAGTTGTTTTACTATCACATATAATTTAATACCATTGTACTCGTGTGATGACTCACTCAGAACGTATCTCTTATAATTCACATACAGGCTATTTGATACAATGAATAAGAGATACAAACAAAACAGATTCTTTATTTTGACCACATTGTTGTAACAATTTTGTTAACTTGTATCAAATATTATTACACATCTGAATCCCTTTCCCACATAGTGTTGGAACCAATACCAGGTCACACCAGTAGAAATATTGAGTATCTGTATATATTTGAACCCTATTTTCACGCTGTTTGTGAATTATAACCATGTTACATCAATCAGAAATTTATTCATTACTGGCTCTAGTTTTGAACCTGCTATACTACATAATATCTGATGACATAGGTATTCACATTCCATAGGATTTTTATTATTCTGAACTTGAATTTAACTCTTTAGCACCACCACACCAGTTTGGGCACCCTTTGATTTAATATTTAATTATTTGTAAGGCATTTCCTAGCTATTACTTACCAGTTAGAGGGATTCTTACCACCACATTTGAAGGCCCTCATTATTATGAATTTACCCCCTACCTCACTTGTTTCGGTACTAACTGTGTGTTTTTAATTATTCCCATTTTTTTCCCACACTGTTTTGAGCATTATCAATTCATGTCCCCTACCACAACCATGGCCCATGCAAAAGGCTTTGCCCCTCACATCTCTCTCACTTTGATGCAGACTCAAGTTGTGCTTCACTAACTCTCCCTCTCACCGGAGCAGACATTGATAAAGTCAATATGGTAAAAATCTGGAGAAGAGAATAATACTTTGGAGACAATATGGATTCCTTCTTTAAACTTGCATTTAAAGAAGCTTCTACAGCTTCTAAAGTATAAATGTTCATTATTGTGAATGATAGTGAGACTTCATGTTATTTAGCCTGCAACCAGTGAGCATTGACCTTAATAGAGTTCAAAATTTGCATCAAGTATATCCTTCTTTTGCCAAGGATGTTTGTCCGATGCAGTAATGCGCAGTAGAGACTGCGCAAGACAAACATATCTGGCCTTAACCCCTTAATGACCAGCGAGATGCACAATAGAGACTGTGTGAGACAAGCATGAGGATAGCGCTGGTTGTCCTGGGCCTCTCTCTGCTACGATCTCGCTAAAAGAGAGATTGCACTATTTCTGCATGCCCCACAAGTGGGGCAGTGCAGAAGTAGTCTTGCAGAGGTACCCAAGCAGAGAGGGACACTTTGGCAGCGGTGGTGCTGATCGTTGGTGGCGTGGGAGGGTTGGAAGGGAGGGTGGGCGGCCCATCGCTGGAGGGAGAAGAAAGGGGGAGGGAGGGGGCAGTAACGGGTGGAACCGCTGCACTGCAGAAAAAAATGTTGAGAGCGGGAGGGAGGGGGATTCAAGTGGATGGGGAATCAGATGGTAGGGAAAGGTTCTTGGAGGGTGATGTGGGTAAATGAAGGAGGGAGTTGGGCATTACCTACCTGGCCTTAAGGATGAGTGTGTGGTCGAGATAAAAGTGCACAATGCCTCCTAAGAGGTATATTTCTTTCCTTACACATTTTGGTAGTGTACATGGGCTTTAACACTACTTTAGTATAATATATAGTGCTAATTTAATCTAAGTGTGAACATTCTCAGTATCACATTGATGGGTGTTTTCACAAGGTTTTAGCAGATGGCTGATATATATCACTCTACATTAATCTGATCCAGTAACATTTTTGTTATATTTAATACAGTAATGTATTGGCTAAGATTTGTTACACTGATACACAGTTTGGAAACAGATTCACAGGGAATCCAGATGTTTCTGTAATATTCAGATGTTTCCTCATGACTATATTATTATTTTGCAACTTATTTACAACAATCTATCCCAGACATAATATAAAGATTATGTTTCACTGAGTAGTAGGTGGTTTACAAATAAATTAGTGTTTTGTCACTTTTGGATAGAAAGATAGTCTATATTATTAATAATGACATCTTAATAGAATAATCATATCTTATATTAAGCTATCTTACATCCAAACACTATTGTAACTATTTAGCTCACATTACACAATACAACATGTCTGTGGAACAGGAGTACAACATTTATATTAAGTGATGTTTAACAACAATATAGATTCATCATTTATTCTTTATTTTCATTTGTGAGCATTAACATTAGTATCATGAATAAAGTCAAAATGAATTATAGAAACATGATCAATACACACATTTAATGTGTCTTTATTAAGTTTTAGGCTACAAATCACAATCACATGATTTCAAGTTTTTTTTTTAATCCAAAACAAGTTATAGGCTTGCTGATAAATGGCTCTATACTTATCATGGGACAGCCTTTTTTGTGTGTTGTTTTTTGGTTTGTTTTTATTTAAAAGGTGTTTTAATATTTTTTTCAGATATATTTTAAAGCAAAACCAATTCTGCTAAGTGAGAATGTAAAAGTTTTTGTGACTCTTCAAAAAAGTTGAATATCCAATATAATTATCTCATCCTATTGGATGATTTGAACAGCCAATAGGATTTCAGTAGCTCTTATCCTATTGGCTGATTTAAATTTCAAAAATCAAATCAGCCAATAGGAATGCAAGGGATGCTATTTTGAAAAGGCTCCTTTGCATTGAAGATCCAGTGTACGGCGGTGACCGTATGAAGAGGACGCTCCGCCAGGATGTCTTCAAAGATGGACCCGCTCCTCACCACCAGGATGAATATAGAAGACGCCGCCTTGATGAAGATAGAAGATGCCGCCTGGATGGATGAAGACCTTGCCATCTGTATGAAGACTTCTCGCCGCCTGGATGTCTGGACTTCAGAAACTGAGAGTGGATCTTCGGGGGTTAGTGTTAGGTTTTTTTTAAATCTTCTTTGGTGGGTTTTTTTTTAGAATAGGGTTTGGGCTTTATGTAAAAGAGCTGAATGCCCTTTTCAGGGCATTGCAAAAAAGCTGAATGCACTTTTAAGGGCAATGCCCATACAAATGCCCTTTTCAGGGCAATGGGCATCTTAGGTTTTTGTTAGAGCTTTTTTTTTATTTTAGGGGGTTGGTTGGGTGGTGGGTTTTACTGTTGGGGGGGTCATTGTATTTTTTTTTTTTCAGGTAAAAGACCCGATTTCTTTAGGGCAATGCCCTACAAAAGGCCATTTTAAGGACTATTGGTAGTTTATTGTAGGCTAGGGTTTTTTTATTTGGGGGGGCTTTTTTATTTTTATAAAAAGCCCCCCTAGCCTACAATAAACTACCAATAACCCTTAAAAGGTGTAATTTTTTTATTTTTGATAATTTCATTTGTTATTTTTCATAATTTAGTATTTTTAATTTTTTTTAATTTTAGACTTCAAGTAGTGTTAGTTTTTTTAATGTGTAATTTAGTTTATTTAATTGGTAGTTATTTTAATGTTAGTATAATAGTTTAGTATAATAGTTATGTTAGGTTAATTGTTAAACTTAGGTTTTTTTAATTTCACAGGTAAGTTTATATTTATTTTAAGATAGGGATATTGTAATTTTAATATAAAGTTAGGGGGTTGTTAGGCTTAGGGGTTAATAGTTTAATTTAGTTTTTTACGATGGGGGGGTCTGACGGTTTAGGGGTTAATAGGTTTATTTAGTGGCGGTGATTTGGGAGGCCAGAGGTTTAGGGGTTAATAAATTTTCTTAGTGGCGGCGATGTCGGAAAGCGGCAGAATAGGGGTTAATAACTTTATTATAGTGGCGGCTGTGTCGGGGAGCGGCAGTATAGGGGTTATAACTTTATTATAGTGGCGGCGGTGTCAGAATAGGGGTTAATAGGTAATTTATGTGTGTTAGTGTACTTTGTAACACTTAGGTTATGAGTTTTGTGGAACATTTTTGTGGCACAAAACTCATAACTATGTGTCGGTATAGGCTGTAATGCAAGCATTTTAGCCTCACCGCAAAACTTGTAATACCAGCGCTATGGAAACCCAACGCAAAACTTAATTTTTTTGAGTGCGGTATTGATGTTGCTTTACAGGCTAAAATGCTTGCGGTACAGCTATACCGACACGACTCGTAATGGCTGCGTTACTGTTTTTACGCTGAAATGGCCATTTTTTCAGCATTAAAACTGTAACACAGAACTCGTAATCTAGCAAAAATTTGCAGGGGCACAGGACCAGATGGTAAGGTTCCAGGGTGCAATCTGTCTGCTGTTTTCTTCTCTAGAGGGCTCTTTATAGTTGTTGGCTTTTTTTTCCCTTCTGACCAGCAGTACCCAAAGCACAGATTTTAAGTTCTTCTCTTTACTAGGGTCCCAAAAATTATAACAAGCAGTTCTGCCCTGTTCTGAGAACCACAAAAGCTATTGTAGAGAGTGCCACATGTGGTCCAAAGGCTACCAATTCGCTCTCCCTGTTATAAATAACCATATGTATTTATAAACCAGTTTGAATATGAATTTCCTAGTATAGAGCTATACATATGGGGGCATATATTTGATTGTGCGAGCGGACATGATTCGATATAGCGGATCATGTCCGCTGCACATTGATAACTGCCGACAGCATGCGCTCTCGGCATTTATCACTGCACCAGCAGTTCCGCTAGCAGGTGGTGTCAATCAACCCGATCGTATTCGTTCGAGTTTATTTCTGGCAATTTCTGTCTGATTTCTGAAGGCTTGCCGGAAACACGGGGCATCAACCTCCATATGGAGCTTGATAAATATTCCCCATAGGGTCGAGTTAGAGACATTTCCCTTTATAGACATTCCTATTAAAGGTCATATTTTCATTTTCATAGTATAATTTAAAAAATTTTCAGCATGGAAACACTTTTGCTAATTTAAAATGCTGCAGATATAGAATGTTCCCAGATGGTGAACCTGTCCACTCGAGCTAACTGCCAGCAATGCAAGCAGGAGATTAGGAAGCAGTGGTCTCTTAACTTGTGTTTGCAGGTTCCTATGAGCATCCACAGCTCCCATTAAAATTTGCAGCTTCAAAAAATTGTCTCTTTGTATTTACCTTAACACTTTTAAAGTATTTTTTTTGTAAATAATTTAAAAATAATATTCATTGTAGTCATCCTTTTTTTTTAAAATCATACTTGCAGAAGGGTGTTCCTTCCCACCAGTAAAGCAAGGCCAGTTGTCTTTATCAGCCAATGAGGGTAAGCAGAAAGTACACAACTAATACTGCAGTATTCTTATCAATTAAACACAGCAAAACAATACATTTGAAATGTGTAAATAATGCTATTTCAGATGTAGTTTGTGTTTCATGATTGGAAAAGGAAGAAAGGTAATTTCTGATAGTATGTTGGTGTAACACTAAATGGAATATAAGAGATATACCTTCAAAAACCTTCCTATAACATTAGATAATGCATTAAGAATGAAGATCAGCCACCTGCAGTTGACTTCTAAGCATGACGGAAATATTCTATTATTCCAGATTGAACCTAAAAAGGTTCATTGTTCCACAGTCAGTCTATCATTTACATTTAACCTCCTTTAAACATTCCCAACTCTTGGATTCATAAATTCTTTTTAAGTTGCTATCTCTTCTTTGCCAAAATAAGGAAGGGCAAGGTTAAGAGTTGAGAGGTTCACATTCTACTCTACGGAACATTGGCATGTGCCCAGAATTATCTTCAGAACTTGCATGGAGAGCGATGTGAAAATGCACATTCTGTACCTCAGGGAGAAGCCGTGCTACTCCCTAGCACAGGAAAAAATTATACAAAAACAAAAGGTTTTTTATTTCCCTTCGTCTGTTAACAGAGTTTCCCTTTGTTTTTATAATGTGTGCTTAGAGTATTATGGTTGGACAAAAAGTGGGCACACAGATGTGCTAAACAAGGGAAATCCTGGAGAAAAAAAAAAAAAAAGAGAAACAAATATGCATTCCTTTTGGTGTAGTTTATGTAATCAGGGCTGGGTTTGCAAGATAGTAGATGCCAGCACAATGGAAGAATTAAGGAACGCTTTGGATTGAGAAGAATGTGTCTTAAATATGAATAGCTAATCATATAGGAGTTTAACCTTTTGACTGCCAAAAAGGTTATTATGCTTTGTTACAGCAGGTTGAAAAAGCCTCATTACTTGTGCAAAAGCTTCATTGGAGTTACAGTATATATAACAGGTATATGCCATTTACAGTGTGATGTATTTTATATATATATATATATGCAATGTTTAAGTTGAAAGGGCAGTATCCAAAGTATTTTTCTAAAGTACAATATTATATTTAGTGACTAACTTTTAAAGGGACATACAACACTAGGGGCTAGATTACAAGTGGATCGCTATAGTTAGCACTAGGAGCGTAAACACGATTGTGAGGTAGCGGTAGTCTTTACGCTTAAATCCATATTACAAGTGGCACGTTATTAAAATTACTGTACTTTTTTTTGCGTATACTTGCGGTAATTTACATTCCCCATATTTTCTATGGGTAGCGTAAAGTGCTAATTTGCGCTTGTATTACAAGTTGAAAGTAAATGCGATTTTCTTCGAGCGCAATCTCATTTACCGCTCAAACTTTTTACGTGACCTGAAAGTTCATGTAAAGAGTTTGTCCAGATGAGTTACACTAAACACACTATTAACCCCTAAACTGCCATCCCCACATTGCAAACTACATACATTTACTATTAACCCCTAACCCACCATTCCCCACATCACAATATCTATTAACCCCTAAACTGTCATCCCCCCAAATACAACACTAGGGGCTAGATTACAAGTGGATCGCTATAGTTAGCGCTAGTAACGTAAACGCGATTGTGAGGTCGCGGTAGTCTTTATGCTTAAATCCATATTACAAGTGGCGCGTTATTAAAATTACTGTACTTTTGTTTGCGTGTACTTGAGATAATTTACATTCCCCATATTTTCTATGGGTAGCGTAAAGTGCTAATTTGCGCTTGTATTACAAGTTGAAAGTAAATGCGATTTTCTTCGAACGCAATCTCATTTACCGCTCAAACTTTTTACGTGACCTGAAAGTTCATGTAAAGAGTTTGTCCAGATGAGTTACACTAAACACACTATTAACCCCTAAACTGCCATCCCCACATTGCAAACTACATACATTTACTATTAACCCCTAACCCACCATTCCCCCACATCACAATATCTAAACTATACTATTAACCCCTATATCACCAACCCCCACATCACAAAGTAATACACTAACTAAATCTTACAAACCTTACAACCCCTAACTTAAGCCAAAATAAGCTACCCCAAACTTTACTAAAAAAAATCCTAACTACCGTAAAAAAAAACTAAATTTTTTTTCTGTCAAATTAAATAAAAACCTAATCTTACCTTTAAAAATAAAAAAATACCATTACTAAAAATAAAAACCCTTACATTTAAAGAACATCTTGCATTACTTATTAAAAAAAAACTAACATTACAAAAAAACTAACATTACAAAAAATAAAAAAGGCTAACACTACAAAAATAACAATGTAATTACCCCAAAAATTCTAATACCCCACCAAAAAACCAACCCCAAAATAAAAAAAAAACTAAAACCAGTCTGCTCTTTTTTAAAAAAAAAAAAACATTAACCCCTCTAACATTAACACCCACCCCCCAAAATAAAAATAAAAACTATCTAATAAGAACCTAATCTACAAAGTGCCCTGAAAATGGCATTTGGCTGGGCATTGCCCTTAAATGGCATTCAGCTCTTTTGCTGCCAAGTAAAAAAACAAAACATAATCTTTAAAAGATAAAAAACACCCCCCCAAAAAAACTAAAACAAAAACAAACACTAACCCCCAAGATGGTACTCACCGAAGATGATGGTGGCGGCATTTCCATCTTCACCTCTTTGGTGGTCCTGCTGCGGCGGTGATGCAGGCAACAATGGTGGTCTTGATACATACCATACGGAGGTCCTCTTCATGATGTCCCCAGTTGCACACTGACTTGTGAATGCAAGGTACCCCTTTTATATGGGGGTACACTTGCATTACTATTGGCTGATGTGAATCTTCAAATTCAAATCAGCTAATAGAATGAAAGCATTGCACCTCGCCTTTAATACCAGCGTACATTTGCATGCGCTGTTATTACAAAGTGCAGTGCAAATATCGCTTTAGTGAAAGCAGTATTTTGCCCTCCATATATAATCTGGTCCTTTATAAACATATGCCTAGATTTAGAGTTTTGCGGCCAAAGGGGTGCGTTAGCTACGCATGGTTTTTTCCCCCCCGCACCTTTTAAACAATGCTGGTATTTAAAATTCTCAGAAGGGCTGCGTTAGGCTCCAAAAAGGGAGCGTACAGGCATATTTACCGCCACTGCAACTCTAAATACCAGCGTTGCTTACGGACACGGCCAGCTTCAAAAACGTGCTCGTGCACGATTCCCCCATAGGAAACAATGGGGCAGTTTGAGCTGAAAAAAAAACTAACACCTGCAAAAAAGCAGCGTTCAGCTCCTAACGCAGCCCCATTGTTTCCTATGGGGAAACACTTTCTAAGTCTGCACCTAACACCCTAACATGTACCCCGAGTCTAAACACCCCTAACCTTACACTTATTAACCCCTAATCTGCCGCCCCCGCTATCGCTGACCCCTGCATATTATTTTTAACCCCTAATCTGCCGCTCCGTACACCGCCGCAACCTACGTTATCCATATGTACCCCTAATCTGCTGCCCCTAACCCCCGCCGACCCCTATATTATATTTATTAACCCCTAATCTGCCGCCCCCAACGTTGCCGCCACCTACCTACAATTATTAACCCCTAATCTGTTGACCGGACCTCATCGCTACTCTAATAAATGTATTAACCCCTAAAGCTACGTCTAACCCTAACACTAACACCCCCCTAAATTAAATATAATTTTATTCTAACGAAATAAAATAAATCGTATTAAATAAATTAATCCTATTTAAAGCTAAATACTTACCTGTAAAATAAACCCTAATATAGCTACAATATAAATAATAATTATATTGTAGCTATTTTAGGATTAATATTTATTTTACAGGCAACTTTGTATTTATTTTAACCAGGTACAATAGCTATTAAATAGTTAATAACTATTTAATAGTTACCTAGTTAAAATAATTACAAAATTGCCTGTAAAATAAATCCTAACCTAAGTTACAATTAAACCTAACACTACTCTATCAATAAATTAATTAAATAAATTATCTACAATTATCTACAATTAAATCAACTAAACTAAATTACAAAAAAAACAAACACTAAATTACAACAAAAAAAAACACTAAATTACAAAAAATAAAAAAAGATTACAAGAATTTTAAACTAATTACACATACTCTAAGCCCCCTAAAAAATAACAAAGCTCCCAAAATAAAAAAATGCCCTACCCTATTCTAAAATAAATATTTTACAGCTCTTTTACCTTACCAGCCCTTAAAAGAGCCTTTGCAGGGCATGCCCCAAAGAATTCTGCTCTTTTGCCTGTAAAAAAATATACAATACCCCCCCAACATTACAACCCACCACCCACATACCCCTAATCTAACCCAAACCCCCCTTAAAAAACCTAACACTAAGCCCCTGAAGATCTTCCTACCTTATATTCACCATGCTGGGTATCACCGATCCGTCCAGAAGAGGGTCCGAAGTCTTCATTCTATCCGGCAAGAAGATGTCCAGAAGAGGGTCCGAAGTCTTCATCCTATCCGGCAAGAAGAGGGCATCCGGACCGGTAGACATCTTCATCCAGGCGGCATCTTCTATCTTCTTCCATCCGGCGCAGAGCGGGACCATCTTGAAGCAGCCGACGCGGATCCATCCTCCGCGCCGGATGGAAGAAGATAGAAGATGCCGCCTGGATGAAGATGCCTACCGGTCCGGATGCCCTCTTCTTGCCGGATAGGATGAAGACTTCAGAACCCTCTTCTGGACCTCTTCTTGCCGGATAGGATGAAGACTTCGGACCCTCTTCTGGACGGATCGGTGATACCCGGCGTGGTGAAGATAAGGTAGGAAGATCTTCAGTGGCTTAGTGTTAGGTTTTTTAAGGGGGGTTTGGGTTAGATTAGGGGTATGTGGATGGTGGGTTGTAATGTTGGGGGGGGTTTGTATATTTTTTTACAGGCAAAAGAGCAGAATTCTTTGGGGCATGCCCCGCAAAAGGCCCTTTTAAGGGCTGGTAAGGTAAAAGAGCTGTAAAATATTTATTTTAGAATAGGGTAGGGCATTTTTTTCATTTTGGGGGGCTTTGTTATTTTTTAGGGGGCTTAGAGTAGGTGTAATTAGTTTAAAATTCTTGTAATCTTTTTTTATTTTTTGTAATTTAGTGTTTGTTTTTTGTCATTTAGTGTTTTTTTGTAATTTAGTTTAGTTTATTTAATTGTAGATAATTGTAGATAGTTTATTTAATTAATTTATTGATAGTGTAGTGTTAGGTTTAATTGTAACTTAGGTTAGGATTTATTTTACAGGTAATTTTGTAATTATTTTAACTAGGTAACTATTAAATAGTTATTAACTATTTAATAGCTATTGTACCTGGTTAAAATAAATACAAAGTTGCCTGTAAAATAAATATTAATCCTAAAATAGCTACAATATAATTATTATTTATATTGTAGCTATATTAGGGTTTATTTTACAGGTAACTATTTAGCTTTAAATAGGAATAATTTATTTAATAAAATTTATTTTATTTCGTTAGATTTAAATTATATTTAATTTAGGGGGTGTTAGTGTTAGGGTTAGACTTAGCTTTAGGGTTTAATACATTTATTAGAGTAGCGGCGAAGTCCGGTCGGCAGATTAGGGGTTAATAATTGTAGGTAGGTAGCGACGACGTTGGGGGGGGGCAGATTAGTGGTTAATAAATATTATATAGGTGTCGTCGATGTTAGGGGCAGCAGATTAGGGGTACATAGGGATAATGTAGGTTGCGGCGTTGTGTGGTCGGCAGATTAGGGTTTAAAAAAATATAATAGAGTGGCGGCGATGTGGGGGGGCCTCGGTTTAGGGGCACATAGGTAGTTTATGGGTGTTAGTGTACTTTAGAGCACAGTAGTTAAGAGCTTTATGAACCGGCGTTAGCCCAGAAAGCTCTTAACTCCTGGCTTTTTTCTGCGGCTGGAGTCTTGTCGTTAGATTTCTAACGCTCACTTCAGCCAAGACTCTAAATACCGGTGTTAGAAAGATCCTATTGAAAAGATAGGATACGCAATTGACGTAAGGGGATCTGCAGTATGGAAAAGTCGCGGCTGTAAAGTGAGCGTTAGACCCTTTCCTGACTGAGTCTAAAGGACCCCCTAATGCTGGTTTTGACGGCTAACGCAGAACTCTAAATCTAGGCAATAGTATTCAAAGCAAAATCAATAGAATACATATGTATATTTGGGCTATATACTGCTAGAACTTTATAAAATGTATGAAATAAAAAATCTTAGCATACTTTGAGCCATACACTAATCTCCACTCTATCCAGTATTAGTCCATGTTGTTATCATTGAGCTATTGTAGCTATGTAAGCGTGCAAAAGGCTAAAAATCTAGGGCGCGATTACATATGTGGAGCAGGCTTTAACGTAACTGCTGAAACCCGCGTTGCCCGTAAATTCACCTTGCACATCGGGGAATCACATATACTGCACCGTCAGATGCTAGACTGGCATAAGTAGGACAAACTGGCGATGTTCAGAAATGTGCGCAAATACACATTTCTATTGTCACAAGTAACTTACGCCAGTATTATGCCCTCGTAAATTGTTAATAAAGAGTAGCTTTATGTAAATGAGGATATCACACGTAAAATCTAAACCGAAATAAATCAAAAAAGCAACACGTAATTACGCCATTCAAAATCCCTATATAAACCCATGCGCAATCACCATTTTCTTGCGTGTGTTTGGATTGTTCATTGAGCTACAACAGGAGTGGAGGATTTAGTGAGAGTTTGAGAGAGAGGTGCAAACAAAATTATTAGATAGGTTGCATTGGTGGATTTATTATAATCTGTGCACTTGCACATATTGCACACATTGCATACATACATATACAAAGACATCACACTTATTTTATTTTATTTTTACAGTGTCATAGGCTGAGTGTTTGGTTGTGATTGTGTGTAACTGAACTGGGAGTGAGTGGGCGTGTGTGTAGTGTGAATAGTGTAAGGATGGCAGGGAGATGGCAGGGAGAGGTGGGGAGGAGGGGAGAGGGGAGGAGGGAAGAAGAATGTCAGGGAGAGGACAATAGGAGAGGATAGGAGGAGCAGTGGGCCCCCCGACAGGGAGTAAGTGGAGTTGGGAGAGGGAGAACCAAAAGAGATGATGGGAGGATAGATTCTCGAGAGCCCCTGATACCTGGCACATTAAGGAGGGGGACAGAGCGTGCATATGGGAGGAGGGGGAGGAGGGGGAGGATAGGGAGGAACACACACTGCCAGGGACATCTCAGGGAGGAAGCCTTTGATAAAAAAGCCCAGGCCATCATGGACAACTATGGTGAACTTTTTGGCCAGGGGAAGGGCAAAGGGAGTGCCAGGAAGAGAAAGACTGCATGTCTGGCGGTAGAGGATGCTGTCAACAGTGTGGCCCCGCAGAGGAGGACTGTAGAGGGCCTTAAAAAGAGGTGGAATGACTGCAAGATGTGGGCCAAGGAGAAGATGAGGCAGGAAGCAACCCATCAGAAGGGAGCAGGCAGTGGGCCACCCATGCCAATGGAGTACAACACCTAGCAGGAGATGATACGCAGGTCCCTAAACTAACACAGCAGTCTGTGGGCTTCCAGGGGCTCGTGACTCAGGGGTTGCAACCACAGCACATCATGCTGGTGAGTAACATCCCACACACCTGTATAATATATCATTGCAATACAACATCCTTTAATATCACACATTCATGTACATGATAAGGAGCAGGCTATTTGGTGAACTAACAAAAACATCTACAATTATACTTGACATTACTGCTACATAACACAATGCAATTCATGATGTGAGGTGGAATAGTGCAATACTAACATGTCTCAGAGTAACACAGGCCACAAGCCACATGTAGAGTTTTCCTTAAATGGACACTATAGCCATGCCAATATATTTAGCTTAATAAAGCAGGTTCTGTGCCTAGATCTAGCTAAAGTAAATTGTGTGACCATAGTGTCACTTAAAGAACACATTACTTCATCATTGACATGTATACATAACTATTGTATGAAACACATTGCTGTATACTGATCCTATTCAAATCACCCATAGACCAACTCACAATGTGCACATGCATGTTAAAGAGTTTGACATGTGAATCAGTATAGGCCCTAGCATGTATCAATGTACATTGTATGCCGACATGGACATATATCTGACAGTACTAATCCCTCTCATCCTTTAACTCCTCTACAGAACTTCCTGTGACAAGGATACACAACAGCCATGCCACCACCACCACCACCAGTCTTCAGGCAACCGCAGGAACAGTGGACTCCCAGGCATGAGCATGGTTGGTTGGCTTTAATTAAGGACCCGGGAGTGATGCCACCGACATTGCCATATGACCCCTTGCAACATTTATGACCAGAGGAATATCCTCCCTTTATCAGCCAATCGGAATCTAAGGGAAACCATCTTGGATGATGTCACTTAAAGGAACCTTCATTCATCGGGTAGTCGTCGGCAGAAGAGGATCCTCTGCATCGGATGTCTTGAAGATGGACCCGCTCTGCACCGGATGGATGAAGATAGAATATGCCGTCTGGATGAAGACTTCTGCCCGTCTGGAGGACCACTTCTCCTGGCTTGGATGAAGACTTCTCCTGGCTTTGTTGAGGACTTCTTGCCACTTCGATGAGGACTTCTCCCGGCTTCGTTGAGGATGGATGTCGGATCTTCAAAACTGTAAGTGGATCTTCGGGGGTTAGTGTTAGGATTTTTTAAGGGTGGGTTTTATTTTTAGATTAGGGGTTTGGGTTGAAATAGTGCTAAATGCCCTTTTAAGGGCAATGGCCATCCACATACCCTTTTGGGTAGCTTAGGTTTATTTTAGTTCGGGTTTTATTTGGGGGGTTGGTTGTGTGGGTGGTGGGTTTTACTGTTGGGGTTGTTTTTATTTTTATATACAGGTAAAAGAGTTGATTTCTTTGGATCAATGCCCCTCAAAAGGCCCTTAATGGTTATTGGTAGTTTAGTTTTGGCTAGGGTTTTTTTATTTTGGGGGGGGATTTTTTTATTTTGACAGGGCTATTAGATTAGGTGTAATTAGTTTAAATATCTTGTAATGTGTTTTTTATTTTGTGTAGTTTTTTTTGTAATTTAGGTATTTGTATTTAATTTAATTAATTGTATTTAATTTATGTAATTTATTTAATTGTAGTGTAGTGATAGGTGTTAGTGTAACTTCGGTTAGGTTTTATTTTACAGGTAAATTTGTATTTATTTTAGCTAGGTAGTTATTAAATAGTTAATAACTATTTAGTAACTATTCTACCTAGTTAAAACAAATACAAACTTGCCTGTAAAATAAAAATAAACCCTAAGCAAGATACAATGTAACTATTAGTTATATTGTAGCTATCTTAGGGTTAATTTTATAGGTAAGTATTTATTTTTAAATAGGAATTATTTAGTTATTAAAAGTAAGTTTTATTTAGATTTAATTTAATTATATTTAAATTAAGGGGTGTTAGGGTTAGACTTAGATTTAGGGGTTAATAAATTTAGTTTAGTGGCCGCAACGTTGGGGGCGATAGATTAGGGGTTAATAATATTTATCTAATGTTTGTGATGCAGGAGGAGCAGGCGGTTTAGGGGTTAATATGTTTATTATAGTGGCGGGATGTCCGGAGCGGCAGATTAAGCTCCGCCATTATCAAAGCACGTGCAGAAGCTGCAATGGTGCGCGCCTCTTTTAGCAAAAAAGAAGCAACACTGAAAATGGAGGCAGCAAAACAGGAGAAAGAAAAAGAATTAGTAGCAGCAAAAAAAGAAACAGATTTAAAAATACTGCAAAATGAAAAAGAAGTAGCTCTCACCATGGCAAGATTAAAGGTACTTGAGACAGCCAATACAGAAGAACTCCTAGAATATCAGTCTGGTGGCATCAGATTACCCAGAGAAACGAACATGTGATTATGTTCTTAACCAGAGTGGAAAACACTACAACTCCTTTGAGGAGGATGAAGGAGGCAATGCTCATAAAGACAGAGGTTGGAATGATGTGCACCCTACCACAAATTAAATACATCTCAATAGCGATCCAATTGCTCCAGCCAGAACAGATGCAATTCAGCGGATAAGCAGCTCAGGTGTCAATGCACAAATTACACAACCTCTTGTAAACAAACAAGTATGGGGTCCATCACAGTCACCTCCATTAAGATCAGTGAAAGAAAAGGCTTCAGCTGGATTAAATGTATCAGCGAACCCATACTATCCCTCAGCATTCAATTCCTATTAACCAAGAGATCTTCAGGCACCTCCAGTAACAAAGGCTGAAAGGTTAGAGATGTCTGAGTTTGCAAGGTATATGATTCGACGTGAGCTTACTAATACAAGTCTTACAAAATTTGATGATCTGCCAGAGAACTACAGGTCTTGGAAGTCTACATTCAAGACTGCTGTTGAAAATATAGGTATATCTGCTAGAGAAGAGCTTGATCTGCTGGTAAAGTGGTTAGGTGCTGAATCTGCAGAACCTGTAAAGAGGCTCAGAGCTGTCCATGTAGACAACCCAGTTGCAGGTTTAAAAATGGTTTGGGAACGTTTGGATCAGACCTATGGTAGTCCAGAAGTAATTGAAAATGCCCTTTTAAAGTAAATAGAAAAATTTCCAAAAGTCACAGTTAGGGACAATCGCAAGCTACAAGAGTTAAGTGATCTTCTGCTGGAACTAGAAGCAGTTAAAGCGGATCCATGTCTATCAGGACTGAGTTATCTTGGTACTGCACAAGGTGTGAATCCAATTGTGGCGGTTACCTCATGCTCTGCAAGATAAATGGGCAACACAAGGATCAAGATACAAGCAAGAGAATAATGTATCATTCCCTCCTTTTTCCTTTTTCAGTAAGTTCATCCAAGACATAGCAAAAACAAGAAATGATTCAAGTTTCTCTTTAGCCGAATTAAATCTAGGGCGGTGACTTCTCTAGAACATGAGAAAGAAACTTCAAGATTCAAGAACTCAAAGAAATCAGTGTTTGTCCAAAACACAGATGTTTTACCTTCCAGTCAGGGAATGCAAAGTGAGAAATTAAAGAATTTAAATTCAAGAATGCCCATTGCACAAGAAGCCTCACCCACTTAAGAAATGTCATAGCTTTAGAGAAAACCCTTTGCAAGAACACATAGAGCTTCTTAAGAATTATGGACTATGCTTCAGGTGCTGTGCTTCAACAGATCATCTTTCTAGAAACTGTAACGCCAATAGTAGATGTTCAGAATGCAAAAAATAGTGATAAACATGTGTTTGCTCTCCACCCAGAGTCTTCAGGTTCCCTTCCACTTGAAAGTATTGCCCCTGCTGAAAAGCATGGCAGGGAGAAAGCAGAAGAGACAACAAAAAAAACATCTGTTGCTTCTAAATGTACTGAAATATGTGGTGAAGGACTTAGTGGAAGGTCCTGCTCTAAAATATGTCTTGTCAAAGTGTATCCAAAGGGAGAGCCTGATAAATCAGTAAGAATGTATGCAATACTGGATGAGCAATATATTTTACTTGATGAAACGGCCAGGAGCTTGTGACCGAGAAACGCGTCTAAAGCTCTTTTAATAAATTGTTTTAAATCTATTACACCTCAGCATTATTTGCCACGGCTTGTTATTTTGCCTGCCAAGCCTATCCTGTCATTTACGGACAGTTGTATTTGCCTTTTGACCTTCTTGAGGACTGCTTTTGCAAACACATTAGCCCCTAGTGTTTGCCTCACACAGAGTCCAGCTGCTTGCTGCTTTTCCATACAGCACGGCTCGAGGGGATTCTGATTCTACCCACGGAGGAGAGCCCACAGCCGCCCGTCTGGGAATTTGGATATCATCCGGCTACAGCGTACTGACTGCTGGATCAAATGTCAGTCTGCCTATTCGCACCACTTTCAACAAGGGTGCCAATACTCTTGTGAGTACATTACCATTTGTTATTGTCTCAGTGTGACTCTTTGTCTAGAACTTATTTGCACTATGAGGCGCTGTCTTTTTCTGCACCAAAGCAATCGATCACTGGCTAGAACTGAATTCTTCAACATATTCAACGTAAATGGTAATCCTTCATCTTACACCCTTGGTACATGTGCAGGTCAGTTTGAAACAAAAGGAAGAAGAGCTAGTGATTTCATAATAGCTTCTATTAAAGATGGTATACAGTTGCCTTTACCTACACTTATTAAATGCAATCAAATACCAGATAACAGGGATGAGATTCCTACACCAGAAATAGCACATTACCATCCTCACATGAAACACATAGCTAGTTGCATACCAGCTCTAGAGAAGAATGCCCAGATATTGCTTTTACTTGGTAAAGACATTCTAAGAATGCACAACGTACGCCAGCAATGTAATGGACCTCATAATTCTCCATACGCTCAGAGACTTGACCTTTGCTGGGTAATAGTTGGAGATGCCTGTATAGGAAAGATCTACAGAACAGATATTACTAACTCCTTGAAAACTAATGTGTTAATTAATGGATGTCCATCTTACTTTGAGCCATGCCCAAATCACTACCATGTTAAGGAGAGACCTGGAATCTATGAACATTCATACTATGCCAGTCAAGATGATATGGTTACTCTCTTACCAGATGATGACAACATTGGAAGTACAGTGTTCCACACAACACAGTATGACAATAAACTAGCTCCTTCTATCGAAGATAAATAATTTCTCAAGTTAATGGACAAAGAGTTTTACAAGGATGACTCAAACAGTTGGGTTGCCATTTCGCAATCCAAGACAAAGGTTACCTAACAACAGAGTTCAAGCACTCTCTAGACTTTCTTCCTTACAACGTACTATAGAGAAAGATCCAAAGATAAAGGAACACTTTGTATCATTCATGCAGAAGATATTTGAAAATAAGCATGCAGAGCCAGCTCCTCCATTAAAAGAAGGTGAATGATACTAGTGCTGAGATAATAGATTATCGCATGAGAGTGCATGTCTTCGGCAACAGTCCATCACCTGCAGTGGCAATATATGGACTGAGAAGAACAGCTCAAGAAGGTGAAAGGGAATATGGAACAGATGCCAGACAATATGTAGAAAGAGACTTCTATGTGGATGATGGAATCAAGTCTGTACCTACAGATGAAGAAGCCATTGATTTGCTTAAAAGAACACAAAGAATGCTATCTGTAGCAAACCTAAGGCTTCATAAAATAGTCTCAAACAGCAGCAAGGTGTTGAAAGCCTTTCCTCCTGCAGACCATGCAACAGAACTCAAAGACTTAGATCTAGGTACAGATACACCACCAGTACAACAAAGTCTTGGTCTACATTGGAACATATCAACTGATGAATTTGTATTCAAAGTTTCTACTGATGAAAAGCCATACACTAGACGTGGTGTTTTATCAATTATTAGCAGTCTTTATGACCCACTGGGGTTCGTAGCTCCAGTGACTATACAAGGAAAGTCTCTGCTTAGACAGCATTCATCAGAGTCAAAGTCCTGGGATACTTTACTACCTATAGAGAAACATCAGATGTTGGAAAAGTGGACGGATTCTTTGAAGGCTCTTGAAAAGCTCTGTATTCCACGTTGTTATGCTTCTACATCTCTATCAACAGTTACAGAAACAGAGATCTACATCTTCTCAGATGCATCTACAGAAGCTATTGCAGTTATGGCCTACCTAAAAGTGACTGACATTGAAGGAAAACCACATGAAGGATTTATCAGCAACCGAGTAGAACGCATCAGGAGATCTACAAAACCAGAGCAATGGTATTACGTACCTACTGACCAAAATACTGCAGATCTTGCAACCAGGTCATTAACTTCAGCACAATGCATGAAATTGACAGGACCAGCATTCTTATTAAACTCTACAGATACAACATCAACCAGTACTACATTTCAGTTTGTGGGCCTTGATAAAGAGAACCATCTTCAAGCTACTACACTTCTTACCAGTGTACCTGGTCTTGGATTACAGAAGTTGTACTTCTTCTATTTCACATGGACTGTGATTATACTCATAGACACTGGTTGACAATTTGTAAGGATATATACAATAGAGAGATGACTACAGGGGACAGTGCCAGCCCTGCTACTAATCAAGAATTCTCATGTGAAAACAACATGGACTTATGTTTGCAATGACATTTTGTATGTTTTTCTCTCTTTCTTTGTCTTGCAGGTCTCATGGCTAAAGAGGCTTCAATCAACATTTGTATGTTTATTGTTTATTGGTTGATTTATATAGTGGTATCTACAGATACCAGACGGGGAGTGTTCTGTCCATATATTCATATTCATATGAACATCTTTAAGTGCTATTTTAGTTCTTGTGCTCCCTCTAGGGTTATGTTTTATTATTGTATTTAATTTAATGTATATTCTCTGTTCTACCTCTGACCTTTTGAGGTCACTTCCTGCCTCCATTTTAGTTTCACTTTGTGTGTGTAAATTAGTTTCACTTTGTGTGTGTAAAGTTTGCTAGAACTTTCTGCTAATAGCTTTGTAGAGGCAAATTCTTTTTATCTGGCAATTACCACTTCTAGAACTTCAGAATTCTCTCTTTTGCAACAATAAAGCTTGAAGGATTCACAAATATCTGCTGTGGAATTTGTCTGAATTAACCTACTGCTGGATTCTACTAAACTGTAATTAGATTGCATGTCTAAACGTTCCAACAGAAGGCAGTCATCTTGCAAACAGTAGATGAAAACAGAATAGGGGTTAATAAGTATAATGTAGGTGTCGGCGATGTCGGGGGTGGCAGATTAGCAGTTAATAAATGTAAGATTAGGGGTGTTTAGACTCTGGGTTCATGTTAATGTGTTAGGTGTAAACATAAAATATGTTTCCCCAGAGGAATCAATGGGGCTGCATTACTGAGCATAACGCTGCTTTATTGCAGGTGTTAGACTTTTTCTCAGACGACTCTCCCCATTGATGTCTATGGGGAAATTGTGCACAAGCACGTACAACCAGCTCACCGCTGACTTAAGCAGCGCTGGTATTGGAGTGCGGTATGGAGCTCAATTTTGCTCTATCTCACATCTTGCCTTTTAACGCCGGGTTTGTAAAAACCTGTAATACCAGCACTGTAGGAAAGTGAGTGGTGAGAATAATGTGCAAGTTAGTAATGCACCCTTCTTACCGCAAAACTCGTAATCTGGCCATATATTATTTATTAAAAAATATATAAAAATAGTTTCTATATAAAGAGCAAGCATATATTTGCCCACTTCAATTGTCTATCCACATTTCATAGATATTAAAATATTTAAAAATTGTGGTCTATAAAAAATGTAGACCCACAAAAAGAGTTTAAGAATCAGTACAAAGGGAGATTTAGCATATATTTTTTTAAATTAAGAAATTTCATATTTTGAAATCTCTGTTCAAACCATTACGTACCAAAGTATCTAATTCATATTTTCATCTAATTTCTTGTTTACCTAACTCATTTTGATCGTAATTTCCAGTGTGGTTTTATTTGCATTTTAACTCTTTAGGGTTTTTGTTGTGCATACTCTATTGAAAATGGTCCCAAACAGAATGTTTCCGGGAATCTATTTTTTATGTTCTAACCCTAATATAGCATTGGATTTATCCGCTTGAGCGCATATCTTAAAGCTATTCTAGCTCCATTAAATGTGGGTATCGTTACAAGGACCCCTGCTTTTTAACTGAATTACCATACAGTATTGTGCTATGGACTTTATACAGTACTGTGCTATGGACTTTATACAGTACTGTGCTATGGACTTTATACAGTACTGTGCTAAGGACTTTATACAGTACTGTGCTAAGGACTTTATACAGTACTGTGATATGGACTTTATACAGTACTGTGCTATGGACTTTATACAGTACTGTGCTATGGACTTTATACAGTACTGTGCTATGGACTTTATACAGTATTGTGCTATGGACTTTATACAGTATTGTGCTATGGACTTTATACAGTACTGTGCTATGGACTTTATACAGTATTGTGCTATGGACTTTATACAGTACTGTGCTATGGACTTTATACAGTACTGTGCTATGGACTTTATACAGTACTGTGCTATGGACTTTATACAGTATTGTGCTATGGACTTTATACAGTATTGTGCTATGGACTTTATACAGTACTGTGCTATGGACTTTATACAGTATTGTGCTATGGACTTTATACAGTACTGTGCTATGGACTTTATGCAGTACTGTGCTATGGACTTTATACAGTATTGTGCTATGGACTTTATACAGTATTGTGCTATGGACATTTTTCTCTTTTGCCTTTGAGGTGTATGTAAGAAAAAGCTGCCCACATATTGTTATTAACTATACCAACACGACTAAGTATCGTTTTGTTCCTTCCTTGGTTGTTTAATCTGTATCACTTTGTATCCTAAAATAGATTTACTAAGCATAGTACTGAGATTATTCTCAACCTCCCTCTAGTTGTGGGTGCCACCCTTTTGAAATCTAGCTTTTACTGCATTCCAGTGTTGATGCATTTGTACATGTACAGCGACCCTCCCTAAGATACCTACAGTGTAACCTAGGCTGCAAAATGGTGGCACTCATAAGTAGAGGGAGGTTCATGAAACATATTTAGGCCTAGATTCCAAGTGGAATGCTAAATTTCCACGCACCTGCAAATGGGCAAGTTTGCCATTTGGAGGTGGGCAATAAATAACCATCTATTACAAGTGACTGATTATTGCTACCGCAAGCTCGCAGTAGGAATTAGTGCTCAGAAAATTAACCTCTAGTTAATTTTCTAAATGTCCCCCAATTGCCCCCAAACTTAAGTGTTGGTTTCCTTTTTTTTTTTTTTAAATGTAGCCTTTAAAAAAAAAAATACTGCACTTAGCAGTTTTTGGGGGCTAAAGTTAGCGGGTGTGGGATGTGGAAAGTGTGTGTTCCCTGTAAATATATATGTATATGCTTGTATACATATACTTATATATTTGTGTTAATATGTATATACACATATTAACACATAAATGTATATATTCATTTACATATATAGTATATTTAAAATTGCTGGCCATCTCTGCGCAACTTAACCCCTTTTCTTCAATAGCTCTCACAGCATGAGAACAAGGCTCCCCTTGGAGCCTATGGAAGTGCCATCTTACCTCACTTCTAATACCAGTGCACATTTGCATGTGCTGGTATTGATAATTTAAGCACACATATCATTTTTGCGGAAGCAATATTTTGCGCTCAACTCAATCCGTCCCTTTTGTTTTAAAGGTATATACCATTTTACAGGTGTTCTTACGTTTAAAAGTGACAGCACTACGTATGACAGCTAAATAATTATACAAAACGTGAACAAAAAACATCCAAGTAAACAAAATAAACTTGTTTCCTTTGCATATCCTTATCGTCTGGGAGAACTGCTCTGTTTAATGAGTTTTCTTGTGTTTTCCTTTTTTACTACCTCATGCCTGTTTAATAAACTATTTTATTTAATTTTACCTTACCCCAATGCCTATGCTGTACTCATAGGTCAATCTATGTTGTCACCTTGTAAATTCTGACCTAACGTAGTGTTCACATTTATAAAATCACCACCAGTTCAGAAAAAGATTCACATTGTTTTAATCACCTTGTCTTCTCTTCTCACTCCATCGTTCTTCTCCTAGCAGCAGATGCTATATCCCCTAATCCTCCGCCATCTCATATTCCGAACTTCATTCACTCACACATACCATACAAAACACCTAAGAGAAATACAGAGTACCCTAAAATTATATATATTATTCTCTCTCTCTCTCTAACTTTACTTTCAGAGTAGCTTTCATTGCCATTCATCTGCCTCTTTACCACCCTCTGTTACAGTTCCATAAGGGTTGTTTTAGGTTCACTTCTCTATGCATCCTACATATCATCTCCAGGCTACTTAAAGTAATGTGTGTTCCAATATCACCTACATGCAAATGACACCTAAGTTTATCACTCTGCAATCAGACATTTATGCCTCACTTTTGTTTTGTCTATCTCATCTTGGATATGCTATCACTATCTAATACTCAAGATTGATCTCCTACTCTATCCACTATCCTCACTCACCCAAAATGTGATTACTATTAACAAGAATGCCATTACTTCAATTCATCATACCTTCTGCCTCTGGGCTAAATTTGAGTCAGAACTATTTTGTTCATCATAGCTAATTCATAGATGATTCCTGACACTTCCACCTTAAATCTTAAAGTCTCAATGTGATGTCATGAACTAACTGAAGAAGCATGAATTGTGGTATGAAACTCAGCTAGTAGTCCGTAAACAGTTACACAGGGGGAAAAGAGCAGTTTGAGGGGGGAGACTGGCTTAAGCTGTGCAAAGATGAAGATATCTTGTATCCCATAGTATGAAAAGGCTAAATGACCAGAGGTCAGAGTTGTAAGATGTGTTTCAATTTAGATATGCAAATTATCTAATGAGTGTTGCAACAGCTATAATATTCTTCATGTATTATTTCATTCTGCATTTGATTTATCTAACTCAATAGTTTTCAAATACAGTCTTTGTAGTCACATTCATCACTTCCTCACTGAATACACAACTAAGATTCAAATTCGGCTAATAATAAATGACTAAAGACAACTGTGATGAGAGTGGGACGTGACATCACCGGATGGGGGCGGGGCTTAGGTCTGTTATGTGTATGTCGCAGTTACTAAGTGAGATTTATGGTACCAGATGTATATTTCCATGCTCTTCAATAAAATAGTGTTGTACCCTCTCTGCTGTGTCCTGCATCTCATGACATGGTGTCAGAAGTTCTCGCCTGCGCTTCTGTTTCCTGATTGATGACGATGTCGAAGTTTACCCCACCTGGGCCTTTTGATTTCTTTCAGCCTACAGCTTGGCCCACATGGCGTCAGTGGTTTCAGCGCTTCAGGATTGCTTCCAAGCTGGACAAGGAAAGTGGTGAAGTACAAGTTAATTCTCTTTTAAACTCTATGGGGAAAGATGTAGAGCCAGTGTTCAATGCCTTTACTTTCCAAGAAGGGGAAGAATTTGACTTTGAAATAGTTATGAACAAACTCAGTGCTCCCTTTGTGCCCAAAAGAAATGTGATTCATGAGAGGGTTTGTTTTAACAAACGTGCCCAGCGTGTGGGAGAATCTGTGGAGTCATTTGTGCGCAGCCTGTATGAACTAGCTGAATTCTATGAGTTTGGTGTTGCTAAAGAGGAGCAAATCAGAGACAGAATAGCATAGCTGATGCTGAAGTCTCACTGAAGTTACAGTTGGAGGCTGATTTAACATTAGATGGAGCTATTAGGATGGCCCACCAGAGTGAACTGGTGAAAAAGCAAAGTGCTGATGTGAGGTCTGAGAGTATTGTGGATGAAGTGCTGCAGTTCAGGAGGGCTGCTAGTGAAAGGTACAGTGTGAGCGGTAGACCAAGGGCAACAGATAGGCCCAGAAGCGGATGAGTGCAGCATGCCCGCTGCACACGATGCAACCGTGCCCATGACCAGAGTGTTATATGCACTGCTAAAGACAAAAGATGTAGAAAATGTAACCGAATGGGCCATTTTGAAGTGGTGTGTAAAACTGAATATATTAAGGAGATACAGGTGGATAGCGACCAGGAGGGTCAAGAAGTATCCTTTGTAGGGTCTTTTGTTGAACGGCCGGGTTCAGAAGAAGATTGGAGGGCTACTCTTACTGTAATGGGAGCCAAAGTTGCCTTTAAGATTGATACAGGAGCAGACATCACTGTTATGTCCCTTGCAGCATTCATAAAACTGCCTCGACAGACTCAGCTGGCAAAAGTTACAACAAAAGTCCCTAGTCCTGGTGGCCGCATTGATTGTGCGGGGAAATTTATTGCCAGCTGCGAGTACAAGCAAAGGAAATTCACCATGTGGGTGCATGTGATTAGAGGTCAGTGTGTTAACAACTTATTGAGCAGAAAAGCAGTCTGTGGTTTGAGCCTAGTAGCCAGAGTGAATGAGATCTCAGAAGATATGTTTGGTGAATTGGGCCTACTGAATTGCAACCCAGTCCGTTTATCACTTAAAGGTGACACAGTCCCATACAGCATTACCACTCCTCGTAGAATTCTGTTCCCGCTCATGCCTCCAGTGGAGCAGGAACTTCTGCATATGAAGAATATGGGAGTTATTGAAGAGGTTGTTGAAGCAACTGACTGGTGTGCCCCCATTGTGCCTATTGCGAAGAAAAACGTGAAAGTACGCATCTGCGTAGACTTGAAAGGGCCAAATGAGGCGGTGAAGAGAGAGAGATATGTGCTGCCGACTCTTGAAGACATAGCACTGAAATTGGCTGGGGCGAAGTTCTTATCTACACTGGATGCGTCCAGCGGCTTCTGGCAGATACCTCTAGATCCAAAGTGCAGCAAACTGACTACCTTCATTACACCGGTAGGTTGGTTTTGCTTCTGCAGACTCTCCTTTGGGATATCCTCTGCTCCTGAAATCTTTCAAAGAGAAATGAGTTCTCTCCTAAGAGACCATGTGGGCACGGCAGTCATCATGGACGACATCTTGGTGTATGGGTCTACATTGTAGGAACATGATCAGCGATTGAGCTGTGTGCTGCAGACTATTAGAGAGTCCGGGCTGAAGTTAAATAAGGAGAAATGCCATTTTAGGAAAGCTGAGTTATGTTACTTTGGGCATATCATCAATGGGGATGGCATCAAGCCAGACACCGATAAAATTTGTGCTATTGAACAGATGAAAAGTCCTTCTGATGTACATGAGCTGAGACAAATATTCCAGATTTATCCACAATACTACACCCTATCACAGAGTTGCTAAAGAAAGATGTTGCCTGGTTCTGGGGACCTTCACAGGAAGAATCTTTTATGCAGGTCAAGTCCCTGATGGGGTCTTCCCCAGTGTTGGGGTTCTACGACCCTTCCATAAAGACTGTTGTTAGTGCTAATGCGAGCAGTTATGGGTTAGGGGCCGCCCTCCTGCAGATGAATGAGAGCAAACTACAGCCCATCGCCTACTGTTCCCATATACTGACGGCTGCTGAGTCAAAATACACCCAAATTGAGAAAGAGTGTCTGGCTGCAGTTTGGGCCTGTGAGCGCTTTCAGCGTTACCTAGTGGGTTTAGAGAAATTTAGTCTGGAGACTGACCATAAACCGCTAGTCCCTTTAATCAACTCCTATGATATTGACAAAACACCCCTAAGATGCCAGAGACTTCTAATGAGGCTGCTCAGGTTCAACATTCAGGCAGTGCATGTGCCGGGGAAAAAACTGGTTGTGGCAGATACACTTTCCAGGCTCCCAATGGCTGCTGCTGAAGAATATTCAACTGAATCAGATGTGAAGGTGTATGTAGATTCAGTTCTGGTCTCCAAATCCATTTATTCAGGGAAGCTAGAACAAATAAAAAAGAGACATATTTATATACAGACCTTCAAGAAGTTATAAAGTACATAAAAGAAGGTTAGCTCGAGAGTCGGGCAGCCTGGATGTCTTTAAGTTCTTACCAGTCAGAGAGGTTGCAGCTCACGGAGCTGGATGGGTTAGTGCTGTTCCATTGTTATTTCTTTTAGCATGTGGCAGGAGATGTTAAACAGGATTCATGATGGCCACTTAGGCATTAAAAAGTGCAGAGAAAGGGCAGCTACGGCAGTATGGTGGCCTGGGATCAGTTCTGACATTGCAAGCCATGTGTCAAAATGTGCCTTTTGCCGGGAACGCCAGCCTACTCAGAGAAGGGAGCCCTTGATTTCTACTCCGCCGCCTGCAGGCCTGTGGCAGAAAATAGCTGCTGATTTGTGCGAACTGCACAGGAAAAAGGACCTAGTCGTGATTGACTACTATTCCAGGTATTTGGAGATTGCATCTTTGAATGATCAAAAAGGGGCTATCGATTCTTCTATGACAGGAGACACTCTGTGAGGCCCTTGCAGGAGCTGAATGCAGGGCAAAGTGTCAGAATTAAACTGGATGATGAGAAGAAATGGAAGACGCCTGCTACAGTAATTAGACGCTCTCCAGAACCAAGGTCTTATGTAGTCCTTACTGATGGAGGGACAGTCACACGTCGAAATCAAAAACATCTTCAGCCTGTACCTGAGAGTTTGGCTTTTATTTAATTTATTTAATTAATTTATTGATAGTGTAGTGTTAGGTGTAGTTGTAACTTAGGTTAGGATTTATTTTACAGGTAATTTTGTAATTATTTTAACTAGGTAGCTATTAAATAGTTATTAACTATTTAATAGCTATTGTACCTAGTTAAAATAAATAAGTTGCCTGTAAAATAAATATAAATCCTAAAATAGCTACAATATAACTATTAGTTATATTGTAGCTATATTAGGGTTTATTTTATAGGTAATTATTTAGTTTTAAATAGGATTAATTTATTTAATTATAGTAAATTTATTTAGATTTATTTAAATTATATTTAAGTTAGGGGGGTGTTAGGGTTAGACTTAGGTTTAGGGGTTAATAACTTTATTATAGTAGCAGCGACATTGGGGCGGCAGATTAGGGGTTAATAATTGTAGGTAGGTGGTGGCGATTAGGGGTTAATAAAATTTATTATAGTGTTTGCAAGGTGGGAGTGCGGCGGTTTAGGGGTTAATACATTTATTATAGTGGCGGCGATGTCCATTCGGCAGATTAGGGGTTAATAAGTGTAGGTAGGTGGCGGCGACGTTAGGGGGGGACAGATTAGGGGTTAATAAATATAATATAGGTGTCGGCGATGTTAGGGACAGAAGATTAGGGGTTCATAGCTATAATGTAGGTGGCGGTGGTGTCCGGAGCGGCAGATTAGGGGTTAATAATATAATGCAGGTGTCAGTGATAGCGGGGCGGCAGATTAGGGGTTAATAAGTGTAAGGTTAGGGGTGTTTAGACTCGGGGTTCATGTTAGGGTGTTAGGTGCAGACGTAAATTTTCTTTCCCCATAGGAAACAATGGGGCTGCGTTAGGAGCTGAACGCTGCTTTTTTGCAGGTGTTAGCATGTTTTTCCAGCGTAAGCAACACTGGTATTGAGGGTTGAAAGGTAGCTAAATTTTGCTCAACGCTCACTTTTCTTAGGCTAACGCAGCCATTTAGAAAACTCATAATACCAGCGTTGTCTTAAGGGTGCGCTGGAAAAAAAAAGGCTCGTTAGCACCGCAGGTCTTTACCAACAAAACTCCAAATCTAGCAGAATGTTTCCACATCATCCTCTCCTTTGTTATAGGCCTGGCCTTAGTCCAGATTATCTCCTTTTTATAGTATTTTATAAGCACTTCTAACTGGTTAAAAAATGAACCAATCAAGATTGCAGAGGAAAGCTTTACGGTCAACATTAACTCATCCTACTCCTCTGATCAGAAAAAGCTCAATATAGTCATTTATGTATTAAGCAGTAAGGATTATGGGCCCCATGTATTAAAAGGTGGGTGAACAGCTTCTCAACTTGGGAAGCTGTCCATCCGCCTTTGCTGCATACGGGCAGCAGATCTATTGATCCACTGGCCCGTAAGTATCAAACCACACTCCGATGAGAATAATAATAATAATGGCTCAGCACTGGTCTAGTGGAAATTTAGTTTTAGCTTTAGGTTTAAGTAACTTGGAGGAGTTATTTCCTCCCTGTGAAAATAAAGTTATATACCACTGTTCTGTAACAATAGAGTAGTAGCAACATCACAACAGCACATGGTTAATTATTGGAGGATTTTAACGCAAAAACAATTGATTTAGCAACTCATATTTTTGTTTCATATTGGCTTTTTTTATTATTATTATTATTATTATTATTATTATTATAATAATCAGTTATTTGAAGAGCGCCAACAGATTCTGCAGTGTTATAAACATAGGTCTAATATGCAAGGCAGCCAAGAGTTGCACTGTTGTAAATTAGCTCACATCAAGGTGATCTACAAAACAGCAGAATTCATAGGCTTACATGCTAAGAGGGTTAAGGGGATGAAAAATAGGAGAACCACAAGAGGGCTGTGTCCTAGATGCTGAAGAATTGTAGGGTTGGGAGCAAGAGAGTGTGGTCTACAGTATCAAATGCTGTAGACAGATCGTGAAGAATTAACAGAGAGAAGTGGCCTTTCAATTTTGCTGTAATTAGGTCATTAGTAACCTTAATGATTGCTGTCTCTGTAAAGTGTTAGGCGAAATCCAGATTGCAATGGAGTTTAATGTGAGCAAATGAGATAGATGTGCATATACAAGTCTTTCCAGAAGTTTGGATGCAAGGGCGAGCAGGTAAATAGGGCAGTTGTTGGATGGGGAAGTAGGGTAAAGAACCATTAAATACCGAATTGCATAATAAACAAGAGCATAATAAAAAAGACAATGCAATAACACTTAGGAGTCCATTTATTAAGCAGCCCATGCTGCTTAGTAGCCCCCATCGTTTCCGCCTGAAACGGAAGTTAACCCCTTAACGACCGAGGACGTGCAGGGTACGTCCTCAAAAAAAAAGTCAGTTAACGACCAAGGACGTACCCTGCACGTCCTCGGTCTGTAAAGCAGCTGGAAGCGATCCTGATCACTTCCAGCTACTTTCCGGTTATTGCAGGTTGCCTCGATATCGAGGCATCCCGCAATAACATTTTTTAACCATCCGGTGGAGAGAGAGCCACTCTGTGTCCCTCTCTGCACCGGAGATCGGTGGCTCTTTTCATTGGTGGGTGGGAGGTGGGTGGCGGCCATCGATGGCCCTGCTGATCTGGAGGGGGGCGGGATCGTGGGCAGGATTGTCCGGAGGCACGCACGGACGCACGCACGTGCACGGGGGAGCGGGGCGGGCACGTGCACAGGGAGGGAGCGGGTGGGAACCGCTACCGAAAAAAAGTGCACAAAAATGAAAAAATTGGGGGGGGGAAATATATAAAAAAAAAAACATCAGTAAGGTGGTGGGGGTTAGTCTGTGGGGGGGAGCTACACTACAGAAAAAATGTCAAAAAAATAAAAAAAATAAAGATGGCCCCCAATAAGGCAGAGGGGGAGGGTTAGGGAGCTGTTTTGGGTGGGATCAGGGAGGTTGGGGGCTAAGGAGGGGATCCTACACAGTAGCATATGTAAATATGCTTAAAAAATAATTTAAAAATACCTTTTATTTTAGTACTGGCAGACTTTCTGCCAGTACTTAAGATAGCGGGGACAATTGTGGGGTGGGGGAGGGAAGGGAGCTGTTTGGGAGGGATCAGGGGGTGGGATGTATCAGGTGGGAGGCTGATCTCTACACTAAAGCTAAAATTAACCCTGCAAGCTCCCTACAAACTACCTAATTAACCCCTTCACTGCTAGCCATAATACACGTGTGATGCGCAGCCTTATTTAGCGGCCTTCTAATTACCAAAAAGCAACGCCAAAGTCATATATGTCTGCTATTTCTGAACAAAGGGGATCCCAGAAAAGCATTTACAACCATTTGTGCCATAATTGCACAATCCGTTTGTAAATAATTTCAGTGAGAAACCTAAAATTGTGAAAAATTTTGCGTTTTTTTTTTATTTGATCGCATTTGGCGGTGTAATGGTGGCATGAAATATACCAAATATATTTCTGAACAAAGGGGATCCCAGAGAAGCATTTACAACCATTTATGCTATAATTGCATAAGTTGTTTGTAAATAATTTCAGTGAGAAACCTAAAGTTTGTGAAAAAATTTGTGAAAAAGTGAACGATTTTTTTTTATTTGATCGCATTTGGCAGTGAAATAGTGGCATGAAATATACCAAAATTGGCCTAGATCAATTCTTTGGGATGTTTTCTAAAAAAAAATATATATATACATGTCAATGGATATTCAAGGATTCCTGAAAGATATCAGTGTCCCAATGTAACTAGCGCTAATTTTGAAAAAAAAAAAAGTGGTTTGGAAATAGCAAAGTGCTACTTGTATTTGTGACCCTATAACTTGCAAACATGCAGACATTGGGTATTTCTAAACTCAGGACAAAATTTAGAAACTATTTAGCTAGAGTGTTTTTTGGTGGTTGTAGATGTTTAACAGATTTTGGGGGTCAAATTTAGAAAAAAATAGTTTTTTTTCCATTTTTCCTCATATTTTATATTTTTTTTTATAGTAAATTATAAGATATGATGAAATGGCGAGAAAAATGGTATATAATATGTGTGGGTACAGTAAATGAGTAAGAGGAAAATTACAGCTAAACACAAACACTGCAAAAATGTAAAAATAGCCTTGGTCCCAAACGGACAGAAAATGGAAAAGTGCTGTGGTCATTAAGGGGTTAAGAAGCAGCGGTCATAAGTGAGCAGGGGGCGGCATTGCACAAGCATTTCACCAGAAATGCTTGTGCAATGTTAAATGCAGACAGCGTATGCTGTCGGCATTTAGTGATGTCAAAAAGTAAAAAAATATTTCTGGCATATTTTAATATTTACTTCAATTTACCAACCCCTTGTATGATGTGACATCCATCAGCCAATTACAGACTCATAGGTATACACTGTGAATTTTGCCCATGCTCAGTAGTAACTGGTGCCTCAGAATGTGTGCACATACAAAGACTGAACAAGTTGTTAGTGGAAGTAAAGTGGAAAGTCGCTTAAAGCTGCATGCTCTATCTGAATCATCAAAGTTTAATGTTTACTTTAGTGTCTTTTTAAAGAGAATTCTCGATTGGCATATGTGAGTTTCTCTCCCAGCACACAACACACAAAATAGCTCTTCTGAGGATCCTCCTGGCTTGTCTCACAAATGTTTTTCCTTTGTGAAGTTTACCTGAATATGACAAACTGTATACAGTAATAGACAAAATAATGTATAGGAGGCTAGAAATTAAAACAAATTAAGTAGCACTGAAAAACAAATGCATTTTTATGTGTAGTTATTTCACACTGAGATTTTATCAGCAACTGTTGCCACCCCTGTGTCATGTTGCTTTGCATACAGCCCCTTTAATTTCTATATGTGTCAATAGCAGACCTATGGGAAGTGTTTGTGTTGATTCCTTTGTGATTGCTTTTGTGTGTTACCTGCAGAATTTATTGCAAACTTAGGTCTGATACCCTTAAATCTAAAATGTTCATGGCACCGGTTATTTTATATCAGATGAAATCATAATGGATCATTTAAAATATACTAGGCTGCTTGTTGGTGATATTTCTAGAACAATAATTTACAAGGATAGTTTTTAAGCAAATTGTGTTTGCCTAAGTCTCTGTTTATTTTACTTTAAGCATGAGTTTACCTTTAAAAAAAACATTTCTCATAAAAAGATGACAGAACAAACCAGCCAGTTCCCGTCTTTCCTCTGACTCCCAAATGAAAAGAGACGGCAATTGAAGCAGATGGGATGTCAGCTGCTCTGCACTCGGTAGCTACGCCGGCACAAGGAGCAACAGATGGCAGTGCATGTTATTTCATTTAAACAAGCTTCTTTTTAAAAGTGAAAATACTTAATTTGTGGGAAATAATTGAGTGGCAAACTATAATCCTGCTATAGCTAGCATCTCAGATACAAAGAAAACTTTGATTTAGCCAGTTTAAGGTGAGATAAAAGCACCAGGTGGCTATGATAAAAAAAGACTTTAAACTAGGCAAGCAAGGCTTTTGCTTCTAACATTGGGCTACAATATCAGCTCAGTGATTATGACCTGATTGCACACTGCAGCATGAAAAGAGATCTCCCCAGAAATTGAAAGTGATTGAATGAACTAAGATGAACTGTAAAATAAAAAATAAAAAAAAAGATGTAACATGTTACAGAACCAGAAGCACGTGCAGGAAGAATACAATTAATACTAAAGGCTAAGTAATAGTAATTATAACAAAACAAGTAGAACTTAGGCGAGTCCACGGTTTCATCAATTACTGTTGGGAATATCACTCCTGGCCAGCAGGAGGAGGCAAAGAGCATCACAGTCAAACTGTTAAGTAGCACTTCCCTTCCCACAACCCCCAGCCATTCTCTTTGCCTACGGTGCAAGGAGGAGGTGAAGTTTTAGGTGTCTGATTATTTTCTTCAATCAAGATGTTATTATTTTGAAAGCAGAGTAGGTTTACTCTGAACTTTCCTCTCAAGATTGGGTCTAGCCGTGCTCCATGTTAGTCTCTTCAGTAGGGCAGTGGTGGCTTTAAAGCAGTCAGGAATTTGTGAGGTGGGCCTTGCTGCGTTTTTCCTGACATGTTGCTGTCCTGGTATAGAAAGCCTGAGTAGGTTTACTCTGTTCTTTCTTTTATTCACTGGTCCCTGTGAGGTGTGGCATCCTCTCATACCGGGTGAGCTGTCCTCCTGCTGGACAGCTAAATGTACAGGTAAATGCCTTTTTGTCTTCTGGGTCTAGGAGGCTGGCACTAAAGGGGCTAAGGGACTCTGGTTAGTATCTCTAACGTCTGAATGCCTGTGCTTAGTTTGGGACACAAATCCTTAGCAGGATGGTTAATGGCAGTGGGCAGGCATAAATCTGGCATGTGTTATGGAGACTTAGGGGCATATTTATCAAGCTCCATATGGAGCTTGATGCCCCATGTTTCTGCTGCTCCATAACCTCCATAGCTCTGAGGCGGCGGACAGAAATCAACAGAAATCAACCAGATCCAATACGATTGGATTGATTGACACACCCCGCTAGCGGCCAATTGGCCACAAATCTGCAGGGGGCTGTATTGCACCAGCAGTTCAAAAGAACTGCTGGTGTAATGATAAATACCGAGAGTGTATGCTGTCGGCATTTATCAATGTGCAGCGGACATGATCCGCAATATCGGATCATGTCCGCTCGCACAATGATAATTCGGCCCCTTAGAGTTAATCTTCTTCTAGGTAGGAAGAAGTTAACTCCTTTTCGAGTCTCAGATTTTGTTAGGGCAGGAGTTTTAATACTCTCTTGGCTATTATGCAGTTTTTACAGTACAAGACCTGTTAAAAAAAAAGTTTGTTAGAGCGGAAAAAATGTTTATTTGCCAATTCTGCCTACGATATACTTGTGGCCATTGAGAAGCCTAATAGGAGTGCCCCCTTTTTTGTGGCGCCTTACTAGGTGATGGTCCGGTAAAGCGGAGATGCAATGTTTTTATTATGTCAACCCACGGCAGTGAAAGTAAAGTTCTGAGTGGGTAAGGAGACACATGTATATTATCATCTTTGTTAACTTTTTGCATCTATTCCTGGCAGCAGTATGCAGCGCGATATATATGCGCGCTTCATCTCTATATTGTATTCAGCCCAGCCTCCTTCTTCTCAGGTTGGCGCCATCTTGGGCTAGGTTGATCGTCAATTACCCAGTGTAGTTCTCCGGCTGAGAACGAAGCAGCGTTTTTGTTTTTGACAAGCTCTGATTTTGTAAGCGCACTGGAAATATGTTTTAATAATAATGTCTAGGTGATATGTGCTTCTCTTTTCCGATATGGAGATGCAAGAGTTTTCTCCTCCCTGTGAAAATAAAGTTATATACCACAGTAGTTTAGTGTTACACAGAACTGCTCTAGCAGTTAAACACAGACCTGTGTTTTAGTATGTATGATTGAAGCACATGTACTGGTCATATATAAAAAAAAATTCATTATTTAAAATTTTCTTTTTAGTTGGATATGTCTTCAGATAGAATTATAGACAATATCCTGTATACATTAAAACTGCTTGAGTAAGCAGTTATTGTCTGGAAGTTCTGTCTTGTTTTCCCTATTCTGGGTTAACAACACATTTGAACAGGAATCAAATAGATTGTTGCCCTCTGAGCCTCATGTCTCCCAGGTAGATTCTGTTCAGGCAATGCCGCAGCTGTCTCCTTCTACATCCCAAGCCTCTATGGCGTCACATGCAGTGCCCTGCGGTTCCTCTTAAATCTCCTGAAGGAGGTTATTTGCCTGCAGAATTTATTGCCCAGGTATATTAGCGGTATCTGTGGCATTATCTGTTTTTCCTATACTAAATGGAATTTGCTAGAGGAATATTTGAAATTCAGATAGTAAGGTTTCTGTTTCCTATGCTCTACATAGATTGACCTTTCTCATACATCTGATGTGGAGGATATGTTGGTAGCCTCTGAGGGGGAAATCTCAGATTCGGTCAGTATAATTCCTTCATCTGATGCTGAAGTAGTATCCTTCAAACTTAAGCCTGGACAATTTTGTGTGTGGTAAAGGAGGTTCTGGCTATTTGGAGTGACTCCGATACGTTTGTCGTTGTCAACCCTAAGGAATATTGTAAATTTTATAAATGTCAGGATTTCTCTGTGGAAGTTTTTTCCTGTTCCAGTCCATGCTAGGAGACTTTTCACAGGAATGGGAGGAGTCCGTTTTTTTCTTTTTTTAAATTTTTTTCCCTGTCTCCTGTTTTTAAAAATATGCTACCTGTTGCTGTCTCCATTATATATCAGGGCACACAGTGCCTAAGCAGTAGGACATTTCTACTCTGACTAAGAGATCTACGGTTCCTAGAGAGGATAGCTGTTCTTCAGGATCAATTGACTAAGCTGGTGGCTTACTGGGGTTTGTATTGCCACTGTGTCAAGTGCGGCATCGTATTGGTGCAATGCCTTTCCTGATTCCAATTTGGTAAAGATCCCTTTGGAGCAGATCTAGTACAGAATTGAGGCTCTTAAGCTGGCCAATTCTTTATTTCTGATGCTACCAAGCAATTTCAGCCGGGAGCCAAGATATCAGGCTTCACTGTATTAGCCCCCGGGGCGTTTTGGACAGTGGATTTTTCCTCTGAGTCTAAGTTTTTAGTGCATCCTTACAAGGGTGAGACCTTGTTTGGTCCTGATCTGACAGGAATAGTTATGTTTACAGGAGTTTGCCCCCAATCCGAGATTGGTCAAAGTAGGTGGTTGATTCTCTTTGTTTGCCTTCAAACATAGATACAAGATGTCCCAGATAGTCTGTGGGCATAGTACTTCAGGGTTGCTACATTGTAGCCATTCCCTCCCTGGCTGAGGCAGGTTCCATCTCTCTTTTTTAACTGCAGGCCAGACAACTGTGAGACATTTTGTAGTTATCATGCTTGTTTGAGGTTCCTGAAAAGGAGGGAACTTTTCACCCTATAGTAGACCTAAAGGGTCTCAACAGGTTTTCTCAGGGTACCGTTCTTCATATGGAAACCAGTGGTTCCATTCTTCCTTTTGAACTAGGAGGGTCAGTTCATAGTGACCATAGTCCTGGAGGATGCATACTTTCAAGTTCCTGAGGTTTGCCTTTCTGTCAAACTCTTTCAGCTGGTGGTTCTCCCCTTTGACCTTCATTTGTTTTCAGAGGGGACTGTATTGGTAGTGATCAGGTTTCAGGGAATTGCTGTGGTGCCATTCCTGGATGTCATAATGGTTCAGGTGCCATCTTTTCTACAAGCAATCTCTCTTTCTGAGATCTTGTTGTCTCTCTTCCTTCCTCGAATGGAAGTGAATCTGAAGATGAGTTCCCTTGTTCCAGCTACAGAGGTATTTTCTTAGGAACCAGATTAGTTTCCCTATCTCTGAAACTATTCTTGACAGAGGTCAGGAAATAGAGAATTATTTCTTCTGGCCTCTCTCGGCACTCTACTGTTTGGCCCTTCAGTGGATCAATGTATGGAGGTAATTATTATTATTATTATCAGGTATTTGTAGAGCGCCAACAGATTCTGCAGCACTGTAAAGGTAATGGGCTTATGGTTGCTTCATTGGACATCATCCCTTTGCTTGATCCATTGGAGAGTCTGTGGTTATGCATGTTCAGATAGTGGATCAAGGATCTTGTGGCTCTGTCTTGGAGGATAGATCTAGATCTGTAGACATGAGATTCTTCCCTGTGGATCAGAGGAGGGAATTAGTGGCGGAACGTTCGCTTTGCTTACGAGAGGTAGTGGGACCGTTACCTGCATTCTCCTTAATTGTTTTGCTTTTCACAGGAGCATCTGTCTCAGAGATACATGCTTCCGGAGACCTTCCTGAGTAATAGTCTAGGCCGTTAGCCTGTTGGGTTAGTGACTAGGGACTTGGGAGGAGTCTGTTTCCCCATAACCATCTTGGAGTGGAGAGCGATCTACAATGCTCTGATAGCTTGGCCTCAGTTGTCTTATCCAGATTTTCAGGTTCTAGTTTCAATTTTGTCTCAGTGATTTACATAAACCACCTGGGAGGGACCTGGAGTTGGCAGTGCGCCAAATTTCCAAGCTATGTTTAGGGTCAAGCTATGTTTAGGGTCAAGAGATCAGCAAGCTGCTCTGTGGTATACCTTGATGATCTTTTAGAATTTCAGTCTAATTGCTCTCTTTCCATGAGTCATTGCTTGTATCAAAGGGGAGTGAGCATCGGTATTTTAATAGTTCCTGCATAGTCTCGCAGGATCTGTTTGTTTGTTTTTTTGGTGTTTAAGTCTGTTGCTTCTCTTGGAGCTTTAACCTTGTTTTAAGGTTTTGCAGCAGACTCAGTTTGAGCATTAGCATTCCATAGATTTTAAATCTTTTTCTTGGAATTTTTCTTTTTTGCTATCTTCTGCTTGGAGAGTTTAGGTACTATTGGCTTTGCAGTGTGAATCGCTTTATCTTATTTTGGATAAGGCATTTTTTTTATTCTAAGTGGACTTATTGTTTGAGAACTGTTGGTCCTTCTCTGTGTCCTTATTCTTTTTTTTTTTTTTTTTTTTTTTTTTTTTGGTTTTAAAAGCTTTATTGAAGATTAGAAAAAAGAACAGTACATGCATCAAGAGAAAAAAGGTAAAGTACATTACATAGAAGCACCTGCCACGCCCCACTATGTACAACAGTACCGTAAAGTCCAGAAAGTCCATAAGTAGTAAGAGAATGGCAAGTAGGGCGAGAACAGGTCCATTTTTCGTGCTCTGGCATGCATTGATAAATAACAAAGAGAAAAGAAAAAGTTTTACAACTGTTCCATGTTACATATCTTGAACAACTGCACATTAAATAAGTAGAAGAAATAAGATTTCCCGCATCAGCTATTGGGAATTCTAGAAGAGAAAGAAGAGTAGGGGTGGGGGGGGGGAAGAAAAAAAAAAATAAATAAATAAAAAAATAAAAAAAATGCAAGAACGAAGGGGGAGGGAGGGAGAAGGAAGAACAGGGATGGAGGGAGAGAGGAGGAGAGGAGGGGGTGGGGAGAACAACCTAGCCGGCCAGTGTATAGCGGTGTATGCCTAGTGTTAAATTGTCAGGGGCGACTCTATGTGTGTGCGCCAGGGGTTTCAAAGGTCTGTTTCCAGCGATCTAACATATATTCATGTGTTTCTATCTTATCATCTCTCAAGAATCTGTATCTCTCAAGTGATAGGTATCTCTCGACTTGAGTGGTCCACTCCCCAAATGTGGGGGTTGCGACACTCTTCCATTTTCTCGGGATGAGAGATTTAGCGCTGTTGATCATTATAAAAAACAGCTGTTTTGTCGGTTTGTCTCTGAATTTAGGGAGAGTGTGGAACAGTAGTAAATTAGGTGATCTGGGTATGGGTGAACCAAGTATCTCCTCCATTTTGTCCAGGGTTGAGTGCCAAAATGGTTCAATGTGTTTACATTTCCACCAGATGTGTACGAGGGAGCCTCGCTCCCCACATCCACGCCAGCACCTCCCATCTGTCTGCTTATATATTTTCTGTAATCTGTCCGGTGTGAGGTACCACCCGGACAGATACTTGTAGTTTGATTCAAGGACTCTGGTCGAAACCGATGCTTTCGTGTGGGTCCTAAATATTTTGTTCCACTCACCAGGGGAAGGGGGTGGAGTGAGTTCATTATTCCACCGACGTGTGAACCCTGGGAGTGGCAGGTCCCCGTGGGAAAAGAGTAGGCGATAAGCTATGGAGATCAAGTGACTAGGTACATGTGGTAGTAAGCATAACGATTCTAGTGTTGTCGGTTGCCTAGTTATCTGTCTGGCGCTTTTGCTGGTCGATAGAAAGTGTTGGAGCTGTGCGTGGAAATACCACGAGAGCTCCATCCCCGAGCGTTCTAATTCAGATCTACCCCTGAGTCTCTGGTCTGAGATAAGTCTTTGGAAGGTCGTCTGCGAAATCTGTGTTTTGTCTGTCCGTGTCCTTTGTGTGTAAGTGAAGGGCAAGTCTGGGTTGTCCAAAAATGGAGTGAGGGGGGAAGGGTTCGAGGTGATATGAGGGCATTCTGTCATGGTGCGATCCCAACATGCAAAGAATTCCCGAAGGAGTGGATAGTTGTTTATCAGTTTTGGTCTATGTTTGGGTGATATCCAACCCAAAATGCCTACGTTTTGTGTTCCTAGGATTTATTTACAGATTTGGACCCATGTTTTCTCTTTTGAGTCATGACTCCACTCCACCTGGTGTTGGAGAGTGATTGCCTTTCTATAAGTAGCCAGGTTGGGGACTCCCAAACCTCCCCTGTCCTTAGGTAGGTACAGGGTCTTCCGCGCAATACGCGGTTTTACCCCCTTCCAAATAAATTCCTCCATTACACCTTGTAGCTTGCTCAGGTAGTGAGTGGGAAGAGGTATCGGGAGAGTCTGGAGAACATATAATATTCTGGGCAAGATGTTCATTTTAACGATACCAATTCTACCCAGCCAAGATATTGGCTTATTTTTCCAGGAAGAAAGGTCTCCCGTGATTCTGGATAATAGGTTTAGGTAGTTTGCTTCGTAAAGTGTATCAGCAGATGGGGTGAGGGAAATCCCTAGGTATTTGAGGGAGCGCGTCTGGATACGTAAAGGGCTCAACAAAGAGAGTTGACTGAGTTCTTGTTGTGAGAGGTTAATGTTTAGAAGCTCAGATTTAGACTTGTTTAGGAGAAAATTTGAGAATCTACCGTATAAGTCAAATTCTTTAAGCATCTCCGGGAGTGACGTCAGGGGGTTTGAAAGAGAGAGCAAAACGTCATCCGCATACATGGATAGTTTGTGCTCTTGATTCCCTATAAGGATACCTGAAATTTTTCCATTGTCTCTGATTCTCTGGGCCAGAACCTCCATGACCAGGGCAAACAATAGTGGTGACAGGGACACCCCTGTCTAGTGCCGTTTGAGATACTAAATGGGTCTGAGAGGATGTTATTTACCCTAATCTGTGCAGAAGGGGTTGTATAAAGGGCGAAAACTCTATGGATAAAAGTCGGACCAAACCCCATCTTCAACAGGACCGCCTTCAAAAAATTCCAGCTGATCCTGTCGAAGGCCTTTTCCGCGTCCGTAGACACGAGGATCGCAGGGATCCCCTGGTTTTGTGCAAAATTACAAAGAAGAGCTGCCTTCATGGTATTGTCCCTGGCCTCACGGCCAGGTACAAAGCCCACTTGGTCAGGTGATATAAGTTGGGGTAGAAATTTATTTAGTCTATTGGCAATAATTTTGGCGAATATATTTATATCTACGTTAAGTAGGGAGATTGGCCGAAAGTTCTCAGGTTTGTTAGGTGGCTTGCCTGGTTTTGGGATGGTCGTGATATGGGCCAGAAGCATAGAAGGGGGGAATCCTTTTGAGGTGTCTATGGTATTGAACAAGCGGGCGAGGTGGGGTGACAATATATGTTTGAAAAGTTTGTAATATTTGGCACTGAAGCCATCAGGGCCGGGGCTTTTACCTATCGGCATGCTGTCAATTATGTTGGATACTTCCTCTGAGGTGATCGGGGCTTCCAGTGTTTCCCTATCCGTTATTGAAAGTGATGGTAAAGCTATAGAGTCCAGGTAAGAATCCTGGGTCGGAATAAACAATTCTCCATTGCCCTCCGTGGGGGGACGTGGAGGGTTCTGAATATTATAGAGGTCTTGGTAGTAAGTCCGAAGGGTCTCAGCAATAGCTGGACTGTTAGTATGTGGGGTGTTATGTCTGTCCTCTATATAATGTATATGGGTTTTTAATGATTTTCTCTTGATGGCTCTCGCCAGCAGCTTTCCTGGTTTGTCCCCTAATTTGTAATATGTCTGCTGGCTTCTTAGTGCCATCTTTTGGTACTCAGTCGTGTGTAGATTCTGAACCTCTTCCCTAGCCTTTTTCAGTTCTCCCAGTAGACGGGAGTCTGATGGTGATTTTTTGTGTTTCTTTTCTAGGTCTCGTAAAGTGGATAGGAGTGTTGAGAACTTGATTCTGGTCTGTTTAGCCAAGAAGGCTTTTTGTTTGATCAGCTCCCCTCGCAATACGCACTTATGTGCCTCCCAGATAGTGTGTTCTGGTAATTCTACTGTGTCATTTAGGAGGAAGTAGTCAGTGAGTGCAGTCTCTATCTTACCCTTAATTGCTTGATTATTGAGCATATGGTCGTCGAACTTCCATAGAAAGGGGCGGTCCGGGGTCGTGGGCCAGTTTAATTTACAAATGACAGGAGCATGGTCAGACCAAGTCATAGGGAGAATTTGTGTTTGCTCTACATGAGCTAACGTCATTTGGTCGGTGAAGATGTAGTCAATTCTCGTGTACAGGTCGTGGGGGTGTGAGAAAAATGTGTAGTCTCGTCTCGTGGGGTATTGAGTCCTCCATGTGTCATGTATTGCTACTTCTTCTAATCTGGTGTTGCATTGTTTGATGACTCTTTTTGGGATTGATGTCACTCCCTTAGAGGTGTCGAGTTGTGGGTCAAGGGGCATGTTAAAGTCTCCAGCAAGGAGCAAGGCTCCCCTCTGTAGCTCTAGAATTTTATTTACTATTTTCGACATAAATTTGTTTTGATCATGATTAGGGAAATATGCATTCACCAGGGTCACAGGCTTGTTGTGTAGGGAGCCTACCACTATCAAATAGCGGCCCTCTAGGTCTCTTTCCTCATGTGTCACCTGAAAAGCTATAGAATGTTTTATGAGAATTCCTACCCCATTTCTTTTGGTGGGGCCCGATGCAAAGAACATTAGTGGGAATTTGGCATTTAGCCAGCGGGGCTCCCTCCCCCTCTTAAAGTGGGTCTCTTGCAAATAGATGATGTCGCAGTGCAGTCTAGATATGTCTCGCATTAAAGTAGACCTCTTTTCCGGTATGTTAATACCCTTAACATTGAGTGTCAGAACAGTCAAGTTGTGTGCAGTCTGAGACGCCATCTTATACTGTGAGTGTATGGATGAGGGAGTACAGGAGGGCAGTGGGAAGGGAGGAGAAGGTGTGTAGGGAGAAAAAAAAAAAACAGAGGAGAAAGGGGAGAGATGTAAGGAGAGGAGAGAAAGGAGGTGAATAGTAAGAGGGGAAAACAGTGGTAAGTTATAAGATGAAGGAGGTTCAGTAAACCTGAAGAAATGTAGCAAGAAGAAGAAAAAAGAAAAAAGAAACACTTATACTATTCTTCCCAGCAACAGTAGAGGGAAACTGGAAAGTACAGCAAAGTTAGCGTGGGGTCTGTATCCACGCGCCCGGTCAAAAGGTGAGAAAGAAGAAAAATAGAGTGAACATCACCTTATCTTAAGGGAACAAATAACTCAACAGGTGTTGAAAACAACAGAGCAAAACACGTTTTAACATTTCAGGAGACAGCCCCCAGACAAAGCTGGGCAATTATATTCTGGACCTTTAGGGAACATCAATGTTGGGCCTTCCCTCCCATTAGAACCAGTCTTTAGTAATAATTTTTAAATGTCCGCAATAGGGGTATGTTAAGTTAAGTTAGCCTGGGAGTCTGCATAATGCTATTCACTCTTCCCCCCATTAATGATGGAGTTGCCAATTATGGTGTATTATGGTATAGTATGGCATGGTATGGACTGATAAGTCAACCGCAATTTTTTTAGGTTGTTACGTAATACAGGGAGGGGGGGTCCAAATCTCCCAGGGACAGTATATGATAAGTTTGCCAGCTAGACCTCACGGCGAATTATACTAAATGGTTTAGTACTCTGTTCCGTATGGAATAGGGTGGTAATGGGTTAGTTAAAGGAAGAGAGTAGTCTCCGTCTAAATAGCACCTATTCTGAGCGGCTACTTAGGGACGCCCCCCTCTCAGGGTACTCTACCTTTTGTTGGTTACTGTATTGGGGTATCCCAACTTACATGGTCCATCCGGGGCTCTGTCTCCTATGGCTATACATTCTTAAAGACTTGCTTATAGATGAACAATATCATGCATTAAAACACAGCATGACACAACCCGACATTTCAGTAACTCAACAACTTTAACAGTACATGGCTCCATCTAGGGGAGTCAGTTTTCCCACATAGGGAGAGTGTAAATAATGCACCACGAGAAATTAACATTAATACTTATCAAAGCATCCTGGCGTGACATCTATTTGCATCTACAGGCTAGCAGTGGTTTCTCAAGTGTCCAGCGCCCGAGCAGTACCTCCGGCTCTTTGCAGAGGGGCACTATCTGATGAATGATCGCAGTGTTCAGGGTGTTGGATGTTTATCCCAAGAACTCTACAGAATTCTGGAAGGTCAGGCGGTGCTCTGTAGATTGCCTGTGTTCCGTTCCTAGAGGCCACAATGCAGACCGGGAATCCCCATTTATATTGTATTCCTTGTGTTTGAAGTTCGTTAGTTATGAATTTTAGGTCCCTTCTCTTTTGAAGGGTGATCAAGCTTAGGTCCGAAAATATCTGGAGGGGGATCCCCGCATGTGTTATATTCTTAAGAGTTCTTGCCCTCTGGGTTATTGACTCCTTATCTTTGTAGCTCAGAAATCTGACAATAATGTCCCTTGGCGGGGCCTTAGGGGGAGGCCTAGGTCTCAGGGCCCTGTGCGCCCTTTCAATGGGGATATTCGCAGATTCTGGTGTTCCTTTTAAAGTCCGAAACAGGTCCTGGAGGTATCCCTCCAGTGCCACATTAGAGACAGATTCCGGCACCCCCCTGATCCTGATGTTATTCCGTCTGCCCCTGTTGTCTAGATCCTCCATCTTGAAGAGTAGAAATTGTATGTGTTCCTCGTGTTCCTGTATTTGTTGAGTGTTGTTTTTGACAGTACCCTGAAGAGACTCGTGCCTGTTTTCAAGCACCTGTACCTGCTGCGTGACCTGAGTGATATCTTTTTTCAGATCCCCAAACAGAGATCTCATTTCTGAGAGGACTTTGTCAATGTCATCTTTTGAAGAGATAGTGTTTAGATCTCTTCTTGTGAGATATTCCTGCTGTTGAGTATGTTCAGGCAGTGTCATGTCTAAAGTGCAGCTGGCAGGGGATGGGGGCCCTGTATCTGGTGTTTCAGAGGAAGGTAGAGAGGCCTTGAGGTAATTTGTAAGGCTTGTTGACTTGTGCCCCTTCTCAAGTTTATTATTTTTCCTTTGTGACATGATATGAGCAGGGGAGGACAGCAAAAGTCTTTTGTGAGAGTAGGCCCTAATAAGTGTCTTTATTGTTATAATTTTATTTATTTTTTGTTTTATTTTTTTCTTTATTATTTTTTTTTGTAATTAACTGTGCTGTATAACTTTTATCTGCCTGTGGTTTCCAACGTGCTCTAGTTGATGTGTGTAGTTGGAAAAGGTGCCTGTACTTTTGACTAGAGGTGCACCTTATAGTGTAGTTTTTTAGCAAGAGGAATTTGTCCCCAGCAGCTATGGCCACGTGTGTGAGCTCTGTTAGTAACCGCGATCTATTCTGCAGGAAAGGAGGTGAGGGGAAGAAAAAGAAGGGCACCAATCCTCCGGTCACTATCCCCCTACGGTGAGCTGTCAGAGAACAAGGTAAGTACTCACCAGGGGGCCTATGTGGTGTATGCAGGCGAGGATGCCCCTTGTAGTGTCCTCCCCCCCCCCGCAGTCCGAGTCTCAGGAAGCCTCTTCACCGGCACACGCCTGTGGCGTGAGCCGATGCGACTGTTGGATAGATTGCGGTCTCGCTTAGCAAGCTCCCCACAGCCTGGGCAGAGAGGGCTGCAGGGTCTCCGGTTGCGTTAATACAGGTAGACGGCAGCTCAGGAAAGAGCCGCGATTGTTAGTTCAGGGGTAGCTGCAGGCGGCGCGGCCGGGAACACCACTTCTAGGCCTCTTAGGTGAGATCAGCCGGGTACCTCCAGGAGGGCGTTAGATCCGCTAGAGTTTAGCCTCAAAAGCTGCAGAGTGGAGTGCAGAGATAGTTTCTATGATTAGGAAGTTATAGTTGAGGCGATGTTCATTAATAAAATTATTTTGACCGGGCGAGTGGCATCAGAGCAAAATTCTAGACAGCCATCACCCTGCGTGGCTAGGCTCCGCCCCCCCCTGTGTCCTTATTCTTATCTCTTGAGGAACGTGTGTGCACAATTTGGATGTTGTGCAGGCTTATATTTTTTCTTCTGTCTTTGTTTGTTTTCTCTGTATCAGAAAACTACTGCTACTTCTCTTTTCTCTGGTTGAGAAGTTTAATTTGTTTGCTTTTCAGACTGCAGGCTGCAGTCTCCTGAGAGAGTTATGGCTCTTTACACGAGGGCTGTCTCTTCTTTTTGGGTTTTCAAAAATGAAGCTTCTGTGGAACAGATTTGCAAGGCTGCAAATTGGTCTTCCTTGCATACTTTTTCTAAATTTTATAAATTTGATCCTTTTGCTTCGGCTGAAGCTTCTTTTGGGAGAAAGGTTATTCAAGCGGTGGTGCCTTCTGTTTAGGTCTACCTGTCTTGTCCCTCCCTATTCATCTGTGTCCTCTAGCTTGAGTATTGATTCCCAACAGTAATTGATGAAACCGTGGACTCACCGTATCTTAGGAAAGAAAATTAAATTTATGCTTACCTGATAAATGTATTTATTTCCAGATAATGTGAGTCCACGGTCCTGCCCTTTTATTCCATTTAGTTGTTTGTTTGTTTTTACTAAACTTCAGGCACCTTTACACCTTGTGTTTCTTCCTTTTTCTCCATTTTCCTTCGGTCGAATGACTGGTGGTTGTGGGAAGGGAATTGATACTTAACAGTTTGACTGTGGTGCTCTTTGACTCCTCCTGCTGGCCAGAAGTGATATTCTGAACAGTAATTTATGAAACCGTGGACTCACCGCATCCAGAAATAAATACATTTATCAGGTAAGCATAAATTTTCTTTTTTTAGAATTTAGAATAGCAATAAGCCTACAGTGCACCTACATTCATACTGTATAATTTAGCTATATTTAGCTTTATACAGCACCACACACTATGCAAAGCCTAAAAATAAATGTGTTATAATGTGCACCAAGAAATAGGATATACAGTCTGACGTCGGAGGTGATAGGACTATTGGACTCATATGTCACTAGGAGGGTTGATACTGTCTTCGGCAACTGCTGTTTGTCTCGGCGGTTTGCTATTTAGTTTGGGTGGTACTTTATGGATGTCTTGTTAACCCGAGTGATTTAAATTGTAGTAAATACTTTTATTTTACATATATGAGTCCTACATGTCCTTCTGTAGTACCTTAAATATACATGGACTTTTAAACTAAGAGCTTAGTCATAGCTCTTGCATGTGTAAGTACAGTTCCATTTTTATATTGTATATTATACAGGACTTCACTATTGTGTTTTTCTTTTTCCTCATTTCTTTTAAGGACATTAATTAAGAAGACCCCTGGACTGTGTATCCTATTTCCTGGTGCACATTATAACACATTTTTGTTTCTTTATTTATATTTCTGTGTATTGCAGGGTTCTTTTTTTTCTGTATTTTAAACTACGCAAAGTCTAACCTTTTTTAGAATCTGGCTCCTATTCTATTTTGTTCATATCTTTGAATGCAAGTAGATCATGACTATTTATGCATATATCATGTCTTTGTGGGAACTAAGTATAACATAGTGTGTTTTCATGTATTATGGATTCCTTCATTTTATTATAACAAAGAGAGAAGCGCAAGCTCTAGCACTAAACAACCTCTAAGCAGTGTTTTAACAGGATAGAAAAAGAAGTAAATATCAGATACTGAAATATACTAATAACCACTGCGTCCCTAAGGGCTAAAGGGGGAGATAATTAAAATAAAAAATATATTAATAAAACATTTGATAGCTAAGAAAAAAATGTATTAAAACAAATAAACACTATGCAATATCACATTAAATAGATTAAATACTATACTAATAGATAAGATACTTAGCCGTATTAGTTACATAGAATAATATAGTGGAAATTATACAATAGGAACATATGCATAACCAATGTAGATACACAGTTCATATGGTAAGATGATACAACAGTGGCATCTTCCCAAATATCGTCCCAGTTGCAGCGGATCTGTGGGAGATGAAAAAACTTCTCTACTGAAATAAGCATAGACAGCGGACAAGGCACACAAATAGAACTACTCCCAGGATGGCAGCAGTTACAGGGCAGTGTTATCCTGGTAACTTATGCAGTGTGCAATCTCCAAGTCGAACCGGAGCGTTCCTCGTGCTGTTCACCAATGCACCAATGAGACCTTTACTCACGCCCAATGATGACATCACAGGTACCGACTGATCAGTGCAGTATCCAAAGTGTTTTGTGCTTTCCCTGCTAAGTAAAAGTATAAACTGCAGGAGACTGGGCATGTATCCACATTGATTGTGCATATATTCCTACTGTATGATTTCCACTATATTATTCTATGTAACTAATATGGCTAAGTATCTTATCTATTAGTATAGTCATTCATCTATTTGATGTGATATTGTATATTGTTTATTTGTTTTAATAAATTTTTTCTTAGCTATCAAATGTTTTATTAATAATTTTTTTAATTTAAATATCTCCCTCTTTAAGCCCCTAGGGGTGCAGTGGTTATTAGTCTATTTCAGTATCTGATATTTACTTATTTTTTCTAACCTGTTATGGGTTCCTTCATTCACATTTGTGATATAACAAAATATGTTCCATTTATTTTAGGTATTAATAAAATAGTGCAAATTAATTTCTGGCTCTCACATCCTTCAATGTATCCCACAGATGTCAATATTTGGATATAACAGTTTTATCAATGCTCCATTATCTCTTTTCTTAGTTGCTTCATTCTTCGTTTCCTTTTTTCTATGTACTAATTTTTTTTCTGAACTTAAACTAAAGTAATGACCACAACAATGTGAAACCTATAGTTGTGTCTATGTGTATAGAGAGATGTAAGGAGATAATGCTGTAAACCTATGAAAAAGGGCAAATCTATAGAGCGCTTACAACTGTATAAGCTATGTGTATAGAGAGATGTAAGGAGATAATGCTGTAAACCTATGAAAAAGGGCAAATCTATAGAGCGCTTACAACTGTATAAGCTACAAATCTAAATGCCAGAACCAGTGGGTAAATATCTATATAGCTAAGTCCAATCTCTGATTAAGGGCTTACAAGTAGAGCGCTATTTATCCCTCCCGCTTGAGGGCTAACTACACTTGACTTCGGCTTTTGGCGCACATCAGGTACCGCATGTATTAGAAGTTGAAAGTAAAAAATGTTTTGCTTGTGCGCTAACCCAACGCATGCAAAAATCTGAAGTTAGAAAATCTCGAACGGTTAAAGTATTCTCCCATAAACTTCAATGGAGCATGAAAAGTAGAAAAAACATAATTTATACTTACCTGATAAATTACTTTCTTTCCTGGCATGGAGAGTCCACGAATCCATTCAATTACTAGTGGGAATTCAACAGCCCAGCAAAGCTTCAAGTATCCTCCTATTACCCACAATCCCCTGTCATTCAGCTGAGGAATTATGGAAAGAGAAGAAGACACAAAGGGTATAGAGGTCCCTGAAGTTTAGAAAAATGACAAAAAGCCATCTTAAAAATAAGGGCGGGTCATGAACTCTAAATGCCAGGAAAGAAAAGAATTTATCAGGTAAGTATAAATTATGTGTCTTTCCAATGACATGGAGAGTCCACAAATCCATTAAATTACTAGTGGGAACCAATACCAAAGCTAGAGTCCACAGAATGGAAGGGAGGGATACACAAGACAGGCGAGCCTAAACAGAAGGCACCACCGCTTGTAAAACTTTCCTCCCAAAAGAAGCCTCAGCTGAGGCAAAAACATAAAATTTGAAAAATTTGGAAAAAGTATGCAATGATGACCAAGTGGCCATCTTGCAAATCTGTTACATGGAAGCATCATTTTTAAAGGCTCAAGAGGAATCAACAGCCCTAGTGGAGAGAGCCGTAATTTTCTCTGGAGGCTGCTGTCCAGCTGTCTCATAAGCCAATCGAATAACACATCTCAACCAGAAGGAGAAAGGAGAAGAAGTGACCTTCTGACCTCTCTGTTTACCAGAAAAGACAACAAAAAGAGCAGAAGATTGACGAAAATCTTTGGTAGCCTGAAAATAGAATGTTAAAGCAATAACCACTCCTTTTTAGAGGAAGGATTAGGACAAAATGAAGAAACAACAATTTCTTGGTAAACATTGCGTTCCGAGACCACCTTAGGTAGAAATCCTAATTTAGTATGGAAAACGGCCTTATCCACATGAAAAATAAGATAAGGAGAATCACACTGAAGAGGCGAAAGCTCCGAAACTCTACGGGCAAAGGAAATTGTCAACAGAAACTAAACCTTCCAGGACAATAACCTGATATCAACAGAATGCATAGGTTCAAATGGAGCCTGCTGTAGAACTTTAAGAACCAGATTAAGACTCCAAGGAGGAGCAATTGACCTAAACACAGGCCTGATTCTAACCAAAGCCTGGACAAAAGATTGAACATCTGGCAAAATTGCCAGATGCTTCTGCAGAAGAATCGACAGAGCCGAAATCTGACCCTTTAGGGTACTGACTGATAAACCCTTCTCCAAGCCCTCCTGAAGAAAGGACAAAATAAGGGGAATTCTTACCGGACTCCAAAAAAAAAAAAAACCTAGATCCGCACTAATGAAAGTATTTACGCCATACCTTATAAAAAAACTTTCGAGTAACAGGCTTACGAACATGAATCATAGACTCAATAACACAGAAAAACCTTGTATGGACAAAACTAAGGGGGATATGTATCAAGCTGTCAACTATGTTGGCTTTGCCGGCATCAATACGCTCACCTAACATCACAAAACATTGCGGCCTCGGATCTCAATACGCTCTCCATATTTACAAAAAAAGCCGTCAAAAACACGCACACCAAGTACGGGGTGATGAGCATCGGACTGTTGTTTACTAACAGTCATTGATGACGCTGCTATTCGTGTTTTTCCCAACTTTATTTATAAGATGTCACTAAACGCCGCCACTATATTAAAATGTTTAACCCCTATCCCGCCACTCCCTGACCCTGCCGCAAAATAACTTAAGTTATTAACCCCTATCCCGCCACTTCCCTACCCCGCTGCAACCTAAATAAAGTTATTAACCCCTAACCCGCCGCTCCCCGACATCGCCGCAACCTAAATAAACTTATTAACCCCTAAACCTCTGGTCTCCCACATCACCACTACTTACTAAACCTATGAACCCCTACACCTAACAACCCCTGAACTCTAAATTAAAATTAAAACATCCCTATCTTAATATAAATTAAAACATACCTGTAGAATTAAAAGAAACTAATTTTAAACTATTATTAACCTACCCTAACTATTATACTGAAATTAAATTAAACTACCAATTAAATAAAATAAATTGCATAATAAAAAAAACCTAACCCTACTAAAATTATTTAAATACACTATTACACCTTATTAAAAGTACTACATTACAAAAAAAAGCAAACACTAAATTACAGGAAATAACCCCACCAAATTATCAAAAATAAAAAAGAATTACACCTAATATAATAGCCCTATCAAAATAAAAAGCCACCCCAAAATAAAAAAAAACCTAGCCTACAATAAACTACCAATAGCCCTTAAAAGGGACTTTTGTGGGGCATTGCCCCAAAGATATCAGCTCTTTTACCTGTAAAAAAATTACAAACACCCCCCAACAGTAAAACCCACCACCCAAACAACCTCCCCAAATAAAAACCCTAACTTAACCCACCCAAAAAACCCTTAAAAAAGCCTAACACTAACCCCCGATGATCCACTTACAGTTCTTGAAGTCCCGCTTGAAGGATCCATCCAGCCGGCGAAGTCCTCACACAGGCGGCAAGAAGTCTTCATCCAGACGGCATCTTCTATCTTCATACAGCCAGCAAAGTCCTCATCCAGGCGGCAAGAAGTCTTCAGAGATTATTTTAGAGAAAATTTAGAGGGCGCTACAAGTAGCAATAGGATCTAAAAATGGATGTTAATCGGTAATGGTGTCAAAAGATATCAAAGCAATCAAAAAAACTATTTGTTACTATAGTTTAACTAAATAACCTTGTGTAAAAAAACTTAAATAAGTAGAGACATATGTGTCAGTTTGAGGACAATCTTACAGTCAAAATTCTATGTTTAGATGTTCTAATTCTATGGCTGTACTTATATTAAGCAAATCTTAAACCATAAATTCATAAACATTCTTCAAGTATATCCATAAATTCATAAACGTTCTCCAAGTATAATTTGATATATTGTATATATATATGTTATATGATTATATCTGAAATTGATATGGTAATTATATACTTATATACTGTATATAAAAAAGGGGGGGTATTTATTTTCAATGGTTAAAAAACATACAATCTATAAAGGTATAATTCATCCTAATATTAGGGACCAATTAATAAATATACAGATGAAAACAATAGCATAAAATAATTGGTTTGCACAGTAGAAATATTAAAGTTTTTTTAGGGTATGCCACAGCTCTGAGCTTGATAAGTTATCCCGGAGCGCACTCTGAATGTCTTAAAGAGACAAATAATGATATGCAGTCTTACACAGGAGAAAGGCCTTTCTAGGACACTGTGAAATATAATAAGTTGTGCAGGTCTTACCGTAACTTCTTACTTGTGATATATATGCCTAGTGGGGCAATTTTTTGATCCGCTTGGTTGTACATTATTTGCCACAATTCTTGGCAAGTTTAGCAGTCGCCTAGAGAACTCTGTAGCCATTTGTAGACCCGCCAAATCAGGTAGCGGTTAGTTCCTTCAACCTTCGTGATGCCAGCTTACGTCACAATCCTCTGTTGTTGTCAGGGTTCAGCCTGGAATTGAACCTGGAACCTGTCTCTATTTCTGCAGCTGTTATTTCCCAGCCTGATGTTTTACCACTATGCCACCAGATGGCTTGATCACAGGAAAGGAATATTGTGTTTTTTTGTTTGCTGCAACTTTGGCTCTCTGGCTCCACCTGCTTGCCAGCTGAAAGAAATAATTTAATCAGAAGCCTGCTTTATCTGGGAGGTTTGTTTGCAATTTTGTGCTTTCACATTAAGAATGATACTCTGAAAGACTCTCTGCTCCTGTATCCTGTGAGAAATACAGATTTGTTGGATTTCCTGGTTCCTGATTTCTGCTTCAATTACTGACTACTCTTCTGGATAATCCATTGGCACTGTGTTTCATTTTTGTTCTGATTTCCTGGCAATTGCTCTTGCCTAAAACTTTCTTTCCTAAGGACTGACTCAGGTACTTTTGCTTGCTTATTTCCTGATTACTGCAACGTTCCAATTGCAGTTTATGCAAATATACTCTTTGTTTCTACAAAGTTCCAAATTACAGTTTATGCAAATATCCTGTTTGTTTCTACAAAGTTCCAATTGCAGTCTATGCAAATATCCTGTTTGTTTCTACAAAGTTCCAAATTGCAGTTTATGCAAATATTCTGTTTGTTATTACAAAGCGCTGCATTCCTGCTTGTTATTACAAAGCTCTACTTTCCTGAGTGCTATTACACAGTTCCAGTCTACAGCATATGCAAATATCCTGTTTGTTATTACAAAGCTCTGCTTTCCTGAGTGTTATTACACAGTTCCAGTCTACAGCATATGCAAATATCCTGTTTGTTATTACAAAGCGCTGCATTCCTGCTTGTTATTACAAAGAACTGCTTTCCTGAGTGTTATTACACAGTTCCAGTCTACAGCATATGCAAATATCCTGTTTGTTATTACAAAGGTCTGCATTCCTGCCTGTTATTACAAAGAACTGTATTCCTGCCTTATACTACAACCTATAGACTTTGTCTTATCTAATTGCATATCTCTACATTGCTTTATCCTATAAATAAAACCATCTCCTTTATTTCCTAAAACGTTGTACCTGTTTAATTATGCCTAAAAGGAAAGACTCATGCAGACAAAACACAACATTAACCCCAAAACCTGACACCTCTGCACAACAGCTCCTTACTCCTGAACCTGCTCCCTTGCAGAGTATGACAGTTGTTCTGTTGTTTCCAATAGCAATTAAAAATTTTGTTTCTAACTCTTTTGTGTTACACTGGCACAAGTGATTTTTAAAGGTTAAAACTTACACCCTCACCGCTGTCTGATCTTTTGTGAGGGATTTGCACTTAGTACAAATGTATGCAGATTCCCTATCACCTGTTGAAGTCACAGACATTGATCCTTTAGGCATATACACAGTTTGAAAGGTGCTATTAGTTCACAGCTTCCGAAATGAAAATTGGATGTAGTCGTATATGAAGAAATAACACTATCACTTTAAACATATTAGAGACACCTTGACCAATCACTAAGAAGAAAGCAGCATATAAGAGAACAAAAAAGGCTCATACAGCATCTTGATAAAGCCCAACAGAGTGGGAGAAACGCGTAGAAGCTGTGAGCCGAAAGTTTTTTCTACTGTGGAAGCTGTGAACTAATAGCACCTTTCAAACTGTGTATACGCCTAAAGAATCCGTGTCTGTGACTTCAACAGGTGATAGGGAATCTGCGTATATTTGTACTAAGTGCAGATACTTCACAAAAGATCAGACAGTGGTGAGGGTGTAAGTTTCAACCTTTAAAAATCACTTGCGCAAGTGTAACACAAAAGAGTTGAAAACAAAATTTTTAATTGCTATTGGAAACAACAGAACAATGGAGGATCGTCACTTAAGATGAAATCATGAAGTTTGAAGGAACTAACCGCTACCTGATTTGGTGGGTCTACAAACGGCTACAGAGTTCTCTAGGAGACTGCTAAACTTGCCAAGAATTGTTTTTCTCCCTGTGGAAAATAAGGTACAACCAAGCGGATCAAAAAATTGCCACACTAAGCGTATATAACACAAGTAAGAATTACGGTAAGACCAGCACAACTTATTATATTTCACAGTGTCCTAGAAAGGCCTTTCTCCTGTGTAAGACTGCATATTGTTATTTGGCTCTTTAAGACATTCGGAGTGCTCTCCGGGATAACTTATCAAGCTCAGAGTTGTGGCATACCCTTAAAAGGTCTTTAATATTTCTACAGTGCAAACCAATTATTTTATGCTATTGTTTTCATCTGTATGTTTATAAATTGGTGCCTAATATTAGGATGAATTATACTTTTATAGATTGTATGTTTTTAACCACTGAAAATAAATACCCCCCCTTTTTTATATATATAAGTGTGTAATTACCGTATCAATTTCAGATATAATCATATAACATATATATACAATGTATCAAATTATACTTGGAGAATATTTATGAATTTATGGATATACTTGAAGAATGTTTATGAATTAGAACATCTAAACATAGAATTTTGACTATAAGATTGTCCTCGAACTGACACATATGTCTAACAATATATATATATATATATATATATATATATATATATTTATTTATATATATATATATATATATATATTTTTATATATATATATATATATATATATATATATATATATATATATATATATATATATATATACTGTATATACAGTTGCAAGAAAAAGTATGTGAACCCTTTGGAATGATATGGATTTCTGCACAAATTGCTCATAAAATGTGATCTGATCATCATCTAAGTCACAACAATAGACAATCACAGTCTACTTAAACTAATAACACACAAGGAATGAAATGTTGCCATGTTTTTATTTTTATTATGTAAACATTCACAGTGCAGGTGGAAAAAGTATGTGAACCCCTAGACTAATGACATCTCCAAGAGCTAATTGGAGTGAGATGTCAGCCAACTGGAGTTCAATCAATGAGATGAGATTGGAGGTGTTGGTTACAGCTGCCCTGCCCTATAAAAAAACTGGGTTTGCTTTTCACAAGAAGCATTGCCTGATGTGAATGATGCCTCACACAAAAGAGCTCTCAGAAGACCTACGATTAAGGATTGTTGACTTGCATAAAGCTGGAAAGGGTTATAAAAGTATCTCCAAAAGCCTTGCTGTTCATCAGTCCATGGTAAGACAAATTGTCTATAAATGGAGAAAGTTCAGCACTGCTGTTACTCTCCCTAGAAGTGGCCGTCTTGTAAAGATGACTGCAAGAGCACAGCGCAGACTGCTCAATGAGGTGAAGAAGGATCCTAGAGTGTCAGCTAAAGACTTACAAAAGTCACTGGCAAATGCTAACATCCCTGTTAGCGAATCTACAATACGTAAAACACTAAACAAGAATGGATTTCATGGGAGGATACCACAGAGGAAGCCACTGCTGTCTAAACAAAACATTGCTGCATGTTTACAGTTTGCACAAGAGCACCTGGATGTTCCACAGCAGTACTGGCAAAATATTCTGTGGACAGATGAAACCAAAGTTAAGTTGTTTGGAAGAAACACACAACACTATGTGTGGTGAAAAAGAGTCACAGCACACCAACATCAAAACCTCATCCCAACTGTGAAGTATGGTGGTGGGGGCATCATGGTTTGGGGCTGCTTTGCTACGTCAGGGCCTGGACAGATTGCTATCATCGAAGGAAAAATGAATTCCCAAGTTTATCAAGACATTTTGCAGGAGAACTTAAGGCCATCTGTCTACCAGCTGAAGCTCAACAGAAGATGGGTGTTGCAACAGGACAATGACCCAAAGCATAGAAGTAAATCAACAACAGAATGGCTTAAACAGAAGAAAATACGCCTTCTGAAGTGGCCCAGTCAGAGTCCTGACCTCAACTTGATTGAGATGCTGTGGCATGACCTCAAGAAAGTAATTCACACCAGACATCCCAAGAATATTGCTGAACTGAAACAGTTCTGTAAAGAGGAATGGTCAAGAATTACTCCTGACCGTTGTGCACGTCTGATCTGCAACTACAGGAAACATTTTGTTGAAGTTATTGCTGCCAAAGGAGGTTCAACCAGTTATTAAATCCAAGGGTTCACATACTTTTTCCACCTGCACTGTGAATGTTTACATGGTGTGTTCAATAAAAACATGGCAACATTTCATTCTTTGTGTGTTATTTGTTTAAGCAGACTGTGATTGTCTATTGTTGTGACTTAGATGATGATCAGATCACATTTTATGACCAATTTGTGCAGAAATCCATATCATTCTAAAGGGTTCACATACTTTTTCTTGGAACTGTATATTTATTTTGCTTCTGCATGTATTTAAAACAGTATTTATCCCATATAATTTATCTTCAAGGACAATGATTTTGCTTATTTTCATGATGGATTAAAGTATAAATTATATGCATAAAATAAACAATATTTCAAATTTTATTATAAATTAAAACATCACAGAATATAAATAAAAAAATGTATCTATCTTTAGAAATTGCTCATAAGCAGGGAAATGTGTCAAATTCTTTCATCCAAAGACAGAAATCAAATCATTGACCTTGTGGTTATTGTTCTGACTTCCTTGCGTGAAGTCACACCTCATCCTGAACATATAATGATCTCAGTAAAGAAGAAAGGCAATTCTTTGTCAGAACATATCAGACAAGTAGAAAATCAACAGCCCGTCTTACCTGCTTCTAATCTAGCAGTACACAGATAATGCAGTGTGATGAATCTATTAATGTCAGGGGAGGGCAAGCTGGTTGCAATTGTGGCTGCTAACCTGATTACTAGACATGACCACTGCTTAAAGGGACAGTCTAGTCAAAATTAAACTTTCATTATTCAGATAGGACAATTGTAATCAAATTTCCTATTTACTTTTATCATCAAATTTGCTTTTTTCTCTTGGTATTCTTAGCTTAAACTAAACCTAGGTAGGCTCATATGCTAATTTCTAAGCCCTTGAGGGCTACCTCTAATAACATGCTTTTCTCCAACATTGGTGTGTCCGGTCCACGGCGTCATCCATAACTTGTGGGAATATTCTCTTCCCCAACAGGAAATGGCAAAGAGCACAGCAAAAGCTGTCCATATAGTCCCTCCTAGGCTCCGCCCACCCCAGTCATTCTCTTTGCCTGCTGAACAAGCAGCATCTCCACGGAGATGGTGAAGAGTATGTGGTGTTTAGTTGTAGTTTTTTGTTCTACTATCAAGAGTTTGTTATTTTAAAATAGTGCTGGTATGTACTATTTACTCTGAAACAGAAAAAGATGAAGAGTTCTGTTTGTGAGAGGAATATGATTTCAGCAGTAGTAACTAAAATCGTTTGCTGTTTCCACATAGGACTGTTGAGATGAGATAACTTCAGTTGGGGGAAACAGTTGGCAGACTTTTCTGCTTAAGGTATGACTAGCCGTATTTCTAACAAGACTGAGTAATGCTGGAAGGCTGTCATTTTCCCCATCATGGGGACCGGTAAGCCATTTTCTTAGTCTCAAACAGAATAAAGCGCTTAATATGGGCTATAAAACTGGTAGACACTTTTATGGGCTAGATCGATTGCTTTATTTGGGCATTTTATACAGCTTGAAGTTGAAATTCACACTTTATAACTTTGGGGAACGTTTTTTTACGTCAGGCACTGGTTTAGACACCTTCCCAGTCAGGAAGGGCCTTCTATGTAGTAGGCAGAGCCTCATTTTCGCGCCATTACTGCGCAGTTACTTTTGAGAGCAGGACATGCAGCTGCATGTGTGTGGATCTGGAAGTGTTTGAAAAGGTTCCTAGAAGGCTTCATTTGGTATTGTATACCCCCCTGGGTTTGGTAAAGTCGCAGCAAAGGCTGTAGCTGGGACTGTAGAGGGGTTAAAACTGTAAACGGCTCCGGTTTTGTCATTTTAAGGGTTAAAGGTAAATTTGGGGTGCAATGCTTTGAATGCTTTAAGACACTGTGGTGAAAATTTGGTTAAAATTGAACAATTCCTTCATAGTTTTTCACATATTCAGTAAAAAAGTGTGCCCTGTTTAAAATTTAAAGAGACAGTAACGGTTTTGTTTTAAAACGGTTTTTGTATTTTATTGACAAGTTTAAGCCTGTTTAACATGTCTGTGCCTTCAGATAAACTATGTTCTGTATGTATGGAAGCCAATGTGTCTCCCCCTTCAAAATTGTGTGATAATTGTGCCATAGCATCCAAACAAAGTAAGGACAGTATTGCCACAGATAGTAAAGTTGCCCAAGATGATTCATCAGATGAAGGGAGTAGACATAGTTCTACATCATCTCCTTCTGTGTATACACCAGTTTTGCCCACGCAGGAGGCCCCTAGTACTTCTAGTGCGCCAATGCTTGTTACTATGCAACAATTGACGGCAGTAACGGATAACTCCATAGCAAATATTTTATCCAAAATGCCTGCATTTCAGAGAAAGCGCGATTGCTCTGTTTTAAACACTGTAGAGCAGGAGGGCGCTGATGATAATTGCTCTGTCATACCCTCACACCAATCTGAAGTGGCCATGAGGGAGGTTTTGTCAGATGGGGAAATTTCTGATTCAGGTAGAATTTCTCAACAGGCAGAACCTGATGTTGTGACATTTAAATTTAAATTAGAGCATCTCCGCGCACTGCTTAAGGAGGTGCTATCTACTCTGGATGATTGTGACAACCTGGTCATTCCAGAAAAATTGTGCAAGATGGACAAGTTCCTAGAGGTTCCGGTGCACCCCGACACTTTTCCTATACCCAAGCGGGTGGCGGACATAGTGAATAAGGAGTGGGAGAAGCCCGGCATACCTTTTGTCCCCCCTCCTATATTTAAGAAATTATTTCCTATGGTCGACCCCAGAAAGGACTTATGGCAGACAGTCCCTAAGGTCGAGGGGGCAGTTTCTACAATAGCTAAGCGCACTACTATTCCTATCGAGGATAATTGTGCTTTCAAAGATCCTATGGATAAAAAATTGGAGGGTTTGCTTAAAAAGATTTTTGTACAGCAAGGTTACCTCCTGCAACCTATTTCGTGCATTATTCCTGTCACTACAGCAGCGTGGTTCTGGTTCGAGGAACTAGAAAAGTCGCTCAGTAGAGAGACTCCGTATGAGGAGGTTATGGACAGAATTCACGCACTTAAGTTAGCTAATTCCTTTATTTTAGATGCTGCTTTGCAGTTAGCTAGATTAGCGGCGAAAAATTCAGGGTTTGCAATTGTGTCGCGCAGAGTGCTCTGGCTAAAGTCTTGGTCAGTGGATGTATCTTCCAAGACAAAGTTGCTTAATATCCCTTTCAAGGGTAAAACCCTTTTTGGGCCAGAATTGAAAGAGATTATCTCAGACATCACTGGGGTAAGGGCCACACCCTCCCACAAGATAGGCCTTTCAAGGCCAAGAATAAGTCTAATTGTCGTTCCTTTCGCAATTTCAGGAACGGACCGGCCTCCAACTCGGCAGCCTCTAGACAAGAGGGTAATGCTTCACAAACCAAACCAGCTTGGAAACCGATGCAAGGCTGGAACAAGGGTAAGCAGGCCAAGAAACCTGCTGCTGCTACCAAAACAGCATGAAGGAGTAGCCCCCGATCCGGGAGCGGATCTAGTAGGGGGCAGACTCTCTCTCTTCGCTCAGGCTTGGGCAAGAGATGTTCAGGATCCCTGGGCACTAGAAATAGTTTCTGTGGGTTATCTTCTGGAATTCAAGGAACTACCCCCAAGGGGAAGGTTCCACATGTCTCACTTATCTTCAAACCAAATAAAGAGACAGGCATTCTTACATTGTGTAGAAGACCTGTTAAAAATGGGAGTGATACACCCAGTTCCAACTGTGGAACAAGGAATGGGGTTTTACTCAAATCTGTTTGTAGTTCCTAAAAAAGAGGGAACTTTCAGACCAATTCTGGATTTAAAGATTCTAAACAAATTTCTCAGAGTGCCATCGTTCAAAATGGAAACTATTCGAACGATTTTACCTTCAATCCAGGAGGGTCAATTTATGACTACCGTGAATCTAAAGGATGCGTATCTACATATTCCTATCCACAAAGATCATCATCAGTTACTAAGGTTCGCCTTTCTGGACAAACATTACCAGTTTGTGGCTCTCCCATTCGGGCTAGCCACTGCTCCAAGGATTTTCACAAAGGTACTCGGGTCCCTTCTAGCGGTTCTAAGACCAAGGGGCATTGCAGTAGCACCTTACCTGGACGACATTCTGATACAAGCATCGTCTTTTTCAAAGGCAAAGGCTCACACAGACATCGTTCTGGCCTTTCTCAGATCTCACGGGTGGAAGGTGAACATAGAAAAGAGTTCCCTGTCTCCGTCGACAAGAGTTCCTTTCTTGGGGACAATAATAGATTCTTTAGAAATGAAGATTTTTCTGACAGATGTCAGAAAGTCAAAACTTCTAAATGCTTGTCAAGTTCTTCACTCTGTTCCACGACCTTCCATAGCTCAGTGCATGGAAGTAGTAGGGTTGATGGTTGCAGCAATGGACATAGTTCCTTTTGCGCGAATTCATCTAAGACCATTACAACTGTGCATGCTGAAACAGTGGAATGGGGACTATACAGACTTGTCTCCAGTGATTCAAGTAGATCAGAAGACCAGAGACTCACTCCGTTGGGGGCTAACCCAGGATCACCTGTCCCAGGGAATGAGCTTCCGCAGACCAGAGTGGGTCATCGTCACGACCGACGCCAGTCTAGTGGGCTGGGGCGCGGTCTGGGACTCCCTGAAAGCTCAGGGACTATGGTCTCGGGAAGAGTCTCTTCTCCCGATAAACATTCTGGAACTGAGAGCGATATTCAATACTCTCAGGGCTTGGCCTCAACTAGCAAAGGCCAGATTCATAAGATTCCAATCAGACAACATGACGACTGTTGCTTACATCAACCATCAGGGGGGAACAAGGAGTTCCCTGGCAATGAGAGAAGTGACCAAAATCATAAAATGGGCGGAGGATCACTCCTGCCACCTATCTGCGATCCACATCCCAGGAGTGGAAAATTGGGAGGCGGATTATCTGAGTCGTCAGACATTCCATCCGGGGGAGTGGGAACTCCACCCGGAGATATTTGCCCAGTTGACTCAATTATGGGGCATTCCAGACATGGATCTGATGGCGTCTCGTCAGAACTTCAAGGTTCCTTGCTACGGGTCCAGATCCAGGGATCCCAAGGTGACGCTAGTGGATGCATTAGTAGCGCCTTGGGCCTTCAACCTAGCTTATGTGTTTCCACCGTTTCCTCTCATTCCCAGGCTGGTAGCCAGGATCAAACAGGAGAGGGCCTCGGTGATCTTGATAGCTCCTGCGTGGCCACGCAGGACTTGGTATGCAGACCTGGTGAATATGTCATCGGCTCCACCATGGAAGCTACCTTTGAGACAGGATCTTCTAGTACAGGGTCCATTCGAACATCCAAATCTAGTTTCCCTCCAGCTGACGGCTTGGAAATTGAACGCTTGATTTTATCTAAGCGTGGGTTTTCAGATTCTGTGATAGATACTCTGGTACAAGCCAGAAAACCTGTAACTAGAACAATTTACCATAAAATATGGAAAAGATATATCTGTTGGTGTGAATCCAATGGATTCTCATGGAGTAAGATCAAAATTCCTAGGATCCTTTCTTTTCTTCAAGAAGGTTTGGATAAGGGATTATCAGCGAGTTCTCTAAAGGGACAGATTTCTGCTTTATCTGTCTTGTTACACAAACGACTGGCAGCTGTGCCAGATGTTCAAGCTTTTGTTCAGGCTTTGGTCAGGATCAAGCCTGTTTACAGACCTTTGACTCCTCCCTGGAGTCTGAATTTAGTTCTTTCAGTTCTTCAAGGGGTTCCGTTTGAACCTTTACATTCCATAGATATCAAGATGTTATCTTGGAAAGTTCTGTTTTTGGTTGCTATTTCTTCTGCTAGAAGAGTTTCTGAGTTATCTGCTCTGCAGTGTAATCCGCCCTATCTGGTGTTCCATTCAGATAAGGTTGTTTTGCGTACTAAGCCTGGTTTCCTTCCAAAGGTTGTTTCCAACAAGAATATTAACCAGGAAATAGTTGTGCCTTCTTTGTGTCCGAATCCAGTTTCAAAGAAGGAACGTTTGTTACACAATTTAGATGTAGTTTGTGCTTTAAAGTTCTATTTAGATGCAACAAAGGATTTCAGACAAACGTCTTCTCTGTTTGTCGTTTATTCTGGCAAGAGGAGAGGTCAAAAAGCTACTGCTACCTCTCTTTCCTTTTGGCTGAAAAGCATCATCCGATTGGCTTATGAGACTGCCGGACAGCAGCCTCCCGAACGCATCACAGCTCACTCTACTAGGGCTGTGGCTTCCACATGGGCCTTCAAGAACGAGGCTTCTGTTGATCAGATATGTAAGGCAGCGACTTGGTCTTCCCTGCACACTTTTGCCAAATTCTACAAATTTGATACTTTTGCTTCTTCGGAGGCTATTTTTGGGAGAAAGGTTTTGCAAGCCGTGGTGCCTTCCGTTTAGGTAACCTGATTGGCTCCCTCCCTTCATCCGTGTCCTAAAGCTTTGGTATTTGTTCCCACAAGTTATGGATGACGCCGTGGACCGGACACACCAATGTTGGAGAAAACAGAATTTATGCTTACCTGATAAATTACTTTCTCCAATGGTGTGTCTGGTCCACGGCCCGCCCTGGTTTTTTAATCAGGTTTGATGAATTTCTTTCTTTAACTACAGTCACCACGGCACCCTATGGTTTCTCCTGTTTTTCTCCTGCCTGTCGGTCGAATGACTGGGGTGGGCGGAGCCTAGGAGGGACTATATGGACAGCTTTTGCTGTGCTCTTTGCCATTTCCTGTTGGGGAAGAGAATATTCCCACAAGTTATGGATGACGCCGTGGACCGGACACACCGTTGGAGAAAGTAATTTATCAGGTAAGCATAAATTCTGTTTTTAAATTTTATTTATAACACAAAGAGACTGAAAGTACACATGGGCCATATAGATAACACTGTGTTCAGGTACAGAAAGTTATTTAAGATTTAGCACAACACAATGCTAAATGCAAGAGAATAGATAATAAACAGTCACAGTCATGTGATCAGGGGGCTGGAAGAAGGTTCTTAGATACAAGGTAATTTCAGAGGTAAAAAGTATATTAATATAACTGTGTTGGTCCTGCAAAACTGGGGAATGGGTTATAAAGGGATTATCTATCTTTTAAAACAATACAAATTCTATTGTAGACTGTCCCTTTAATGTCTACAATTTTACATTTACAGATTTTGCTTATTTAACATATACATTTGTCGTATTGTTCGCAAGGGTTCTTTCATTGTTACAATCACATTGATATTTTCTGCTTCTGCCTTTCCCCTTGTCATAAATAAGACTGTCTTGTATTATGATCCTCTTGAACCTGCACTGTACTATGTATAACTATACTGTATATGAAATAGCAAAAGCTATGGCCTAGTCTGCTGTTAATGCTACTCTTTATTGATTCTTGTTGCCTACACCTTTAATAAGCCATCATCTCTTTTTGTAACCCATCATAGTACTGTTCTCGTTCAAGAGTTTCCCATCCCACAGTTTGTCAGGAATCCCACTGCAGATCACATACAGTATATGTTTGAACTATGATCCTGTGGCTGTAGTGGAAGCATAGGCATCCCAGGATTTTTTTTTTACTAACACTACATTTAAATTAGCTTAAATTAGCATGGCTAAAACTGATTGAACTATTATTCTTTTACATTATCTATATATGGATATTTTTGTTGCGGATGTTGAAACAGAAGAATGTGAATATGATAGAAGAGAATTTGATGTTGATAGCCAGTCATTTCTATTAATCATGTGCCAAATGAAACTAAATGTGAGAATTAAGTTGAGCAATATATGACTAAATGCTAGTTTAGGTTAGTGCAGTGTATGGCTAAACACTAGTTTTCAGCAGGTCTGTGAGATGATGACCTTAGTTGATTTAGTGCAAAATGTGAAATGTGTGAAATTCAAAATGATTTAATAAAAATGTCTTATACAGGTTTTTGAGAAAAAAATAAAAAATGTAAACTCTGAACAAGGGTGGTGTATTGTTGTCATTAACAGTGATAATTATAGACTTTCTGAAGCAATTGCACAATAATAATATATTTGATGTTAAAAGCAAATTCTACAGGTGGATTATTGCATGAAGTTAGAGGTTTTAGATCACTTAGGTTCGGCATTACTCTCTATCTAACCATACATTTCATAATCATATCATTATTATGAATTTTCAATCCCATTCATTTGTCAAGTACTCCATTTTCAATATCACTTCACTACCCCTCCCTTGCTACAAATATTGTATTATCTTCAAAAAGACGCACCTTCCCTTCAGGCTGCTGCTTATATCATCAAAAAGAGTATTCATCAATACAAGATCCGAAACATCATGGAAAAACAACCCTGTTTTAAATGAACCGCTTGAGTCTATTCAAAGGTAATGTAGTGTATGAATTATCTGTATGTGTGGGACAATGTCAAATTATCTACAACATTCAGATAAGCTACATGTCCTGCTCCACCCTGGCATATTGTTTACTTACATATTTAAAGAGAACTAGATTAGTATGATTTTCTTACAGGAGAAATGTTGACAATGTAAACTGATTAAAGGGACATGAAACCTAAATTTTTTCCTTCATGATTCGTATAGAATGTGTGATTTTAAACAACTTTCCAATTTACTTCTATTATCTAATTTGTTTTGTTCTCTTGGTATAATTTCTTGAAAAGGATATCTAGGTAGGCTCTGGAGCTGCTGATTGGTTGCTGCACATATCTGCTTTATGTTACTGGCTCACCCAGTGCGTTAACTAACTCCCAATAGTGCATTGCTGCTTCTTTAACAAAGGATACTAAGAGAATAAAACAAATGAAATAATAGAAGTAAATCGGAAAGTTGTTTAAAATTGTATTCTCTGTCTGAATCATGAAAGAAAAAAAAGATTTGAGTTTAGTGGTTTTTATAACTTTATATACATTTTGGTACCTTAAAGGGACATTAAACACTAAATAAATGCTAGATAGAATGATGCATTCAAAGAAATAAGTTTAATTAGTTGTTTAAATATTGACAAAATAAGTGAAAAGTTTTAGTGTCTATAGAACAATGGAAGCTGCCATGTTGTAACTTACCTTGTCTGCTGTGGCCAATTAGGGACAGTTATAAATAGGTCACTAGAATATGCAGCCAATCGCTGTGTGGAATATAACAGTGCTCTGCACTTCAATTTCTAAGAGGAACTGAAAAGCTCACAGTTTCAGAATGGAATTACACGAAAAAGGGACAAAGTAAATAATGAAAGTATATTGCAGATTTTTTATATGTATATGATTTATCATTTTATATTACCATCTTAAAGTGTTTAATGTCCCTTTAATAGTAGTAATCTATTTTTTTTATTGTTTATTAAGGACAAAAATGTACATGAACAGATAAACGATTGCATTATACATTACAAATATGCATTTCATATCTGTGTGTAAGTATCCTTACCGCTTTTCATGGCGAACGCAGAGCTCCCGGTGGTCCGTCTCGGCATCCCACGTGGAGAGACCCTGAGACCAGTCTGTATAGGAGCTATGGCTGCAGCTTTCTAGGCGTGCGTGGCCTAGAGGGCCAGTTACTAATTGTAGGAACTCCCACCTGGAGGGCACAGGTGTGGGAGTCCCTATAAAAGGTTACTCAGTACCTCTCTCTGGACTCAGTTATTGCCTATTCAGGTCCTTCCATGCTGGTTCCTGCTCCTGAATCCTGTCATTCCTGTATACCCTGCTCCTGAAGCTAAGTATCCTCTGCTGTGATACCTGTGTTTGCTTACCTAGCTGCTGAGACAAAGCACCTCTGCAGTGATACCTGTGTATGCTTACCTTGTTGCTGAGACCAAGCACCTCTTGTGTGATACCTATGTATGCTTACCTTGCTGCTAAGACTAAGCTCCTCTGTAGTGATACCTGTGCATGCTTACCTTGTTGCTAAGACCAAACACCTCTGCAGTGATACCTGTGTATGCTTACCTCATTGCTGAGAACAACACCATGGCTGTGATACCTATGTATGCTTACCTTGCTACTAAAACCAAGTACCTCTGCTGTGATACCTGTGTATGCTTACCTTGCTGCTGAGACCAAGCACCTCTGCTGTGATACCTGTGTATACTTACATTGTGGCTGAGACCAAGTACCTCTGCTGTGATACCTGTATATGCTTACCCTGCTCCTGAAACAAAGCATCTCTGCTGTAACACATGTCTATGCCTACCTTGAAACTAAACATCTCTGCTGTGATACCTGTGTATGCTTACCCTGCTCCTGAAACCAAGCATCTCTGCTGTGATACCTGTGTATGCTTACTCCGCTCCTGAAACCAATCATCTCTGCTGTGATACCTGTGTATGCTTACTCCGCTCCTGAAACCAATCATCTCTGCTTTGATACCTGTTGTTTCCTTGCATTAATTCAGTGAAGTTTGTTCAAGAAAAGACTTTCTTTGTTCTGTGTTTCAATTCCTGCATACTGAGTTTCACACACCTCCCCTTACCCTCACACTGTGTTACAGAGTTAAACATACTGGCCAGATTACAAGTAGATCACTAAATAATGCTCCTGCTTGAGTGTTAATTGTGCTAGGAGTAAGCTTTTTGCGCCCTTAGGGTTGCACCCGTATTATGAGTTTAAAGTAAACTGTTTTAACTTGTGCACTAACCCGAAGAGCGCAAAAGACAAATTTACAATATTCAGCTAATTATGATAACTTTTTCACCCATAGTCAACGGAGCAAAATAAGGTAAAAAAAAAAAAAAAACTTACATGTGTGTGTTCTTGTATTCCCCCTATGATTCAATAGAGAAAAAAAGTGGAAAAAAAAACCACTGTCAAGCAAACCCGATCGCATATTCTCATGTGTGCTAACCCAACATGAAAATATGAATATTTAAAGGAACAGTCTACTGCAGAATTTTTTTATTTTTTTTTAAAAGATATTCCCTTTGTTACCCATCCCCCAGTTTTGCATAACCAACACAATTATATTAATATACTTTTTACCTCTGTGATTACCTTGTTTCTAAGTGTCTGCTGACTGCCCCCCTTATCTAAGTTCATTTGACAGACATTCATTTTTGCCAATCAGCGCTGACTCTTAAATAACTCCACGGGAGTGAGCACGGTTATCTATATGATACCCATGAACTAGCAGTGTCTGTAAAAAAATGTCAAAATGCACTGAGATAAGAGGCAGTTCAATGTCTTAGAAATTAACATATTAGCCTACCTAGGTTTAAATTTCCACAAAGAATATCAAGGGAGCAAAGCAAATTTGATAATAAATAAATTGGAAAGTTGTTTAAAATTGCATGCCCTATTTGAATCATGAAAGTTTAATTTTGACTAGACTGTCCCTTTAACACTCCACTTCACATACAAGAATATGTTCTACTTATTCATAAATAACATTTTCTACATATATGTTATGGTTTTTTAGCACAATATATATATATATATATATAAAATTATATACTGTATGGGTATAGATATACAGATACTGTATATATATATATATATATATATATATATATATATAGTTACACTTGATGTGAATCTACCCTCCAATGGCCAACACCTGAATGTTCTGTGTAGATATAAAGGCTTCACAATAACAGCAAAAAAACAGGATTTCTTCAAGTGAGTCAAATTTATTGACGTTTCGGGGAGTTAACCTCCCCTTCCACAGAACATACAGTGTACACTTATACACCAACTTAAATAAGAGAACTAATACACAGTAACCTCCTACTTCCTGTTCAAAAAAGGCACCAACATTACATCATTTCCGGTTCCCCCTGCATCACCCGGAAGTACACAGATCAAACCCTTCCGGTATCCAGATTAACAACTGTGAATACCAAGTGCTATATTTTTATACTTTCAATGACATGGTGTCATATCAATGATGTACTTATTAATGTGTCCAACACTTAAATACTTTCACAACCAAAAGATCAATCCGTGTCGTCATTGCCACATTGATGTCCGCTCACTGTTAGTATCGTGCGGCCGGAACCGGAAGTTACCACAAATCAAACACTTCCGGTATAAAAATTAACCGTTGGAAATATTAAGTGTTCTATTTACATTTACTTACAATAACATGTTATCATTTCAATAATGCACAAAATAATGTGTCTATCTCGTCATAATTTCACACCTCTTTGTAAAAAATCACCCCTTGTACTCGTTATCACCTCCGTGGCCACTCTTTATTACTATCGTGCATCCGGAAACGGAAGTTACGTCACTTCCGGTTTCGATTAAAACAGACCAAACGTCAATACTGATGTTCATTCATGATGTTGTTGGTCACCATTATCGTGTGCTCCTTATTTGAACAGGTAATCTATTGCAAACCACACTCAAATGGAAAAATGGAATTTAGTGTAAAATAAACAACCATAGTGAATCACATTGACAATTAAAAAAATAAACAACAAATAAACAAGGAAGACACATGTCAGCTCATGCCTGGTATATAGAAAAAATGACATCCGCTCAGTGTCTACATTATGGATGTCAAATCCCTTCAATGCGTGTTTACTGCCTTATTTTGCACTTCATACATTGCACTTATTGCATTATTATACATATTACACTTGCACATGCCTGTTTACAGCCCACCATCAGAATTTAAGGTCAATTTACTCCATCCTGACCAGTTGCATACTGGTTGTTATTTGTTACTGTAAGACAGCCTACAGTTACCACATGTGTCCAAGGTGTAATGACAATACCAAAATGCAGGTCTAGGGGAGAGAAAAGGGTGGTGGTGTGAACCTATACCGATCCACAACATCCCCTCAGTACTCCCATCACCACACCTGGGCAGACACCCCACCAATAGGCAGGAGGCTACCCATTGTGGTCCCCTTCCACAACCTACTGGTGTCATATCACCAACAGGACACATATAGTACCATATATGTCTCACCACTCACTATCATCTTAAATGAGAGCACCATCGTCCGGGGGAAAGTTCAGTCCCTTTGGGTGTATAGTCCCTAGTTGGAACATCCATTGTGCTTCTCGTCTTAAAAATTGCTTGTCCCTGTCACCTCCCCTTGTCTGTTTGGGAATATGATCGATCAGGATCAACTTGATTGCAGCTACCGAGTGTTTTGCTGTCAACCAGTGGCGTGCCACCGGTTGATCCGATTCACCTTTCTTTAATGTTGATCTAATGGCAGTTTGATGATTGGCCATTCTTTCTTGTATGGTACCTTGGGTCTTACCCACATAATGAAGGCCACACAGACAGATGATCAAATACACCACAAACATTGTGGTGCAAGTAAGTGAATGATTGATCGTGTATACCTTGTTATCATGTGGATGATTGAATTTCTTGGTTGCTATGATGGCATGGCATGTTGTGCAGTTCGGGCATCAAAAACACCCCTTTCTTGTACTGATCCAGTCTTTCTCTGTATAACTCTGTATTGGATCCGAAATAACTAACAGATCCCTCAGATTAGTATTACGTCTGTAACCAACCAGAGGACATGCATTCTGTACAAATTTGAGTTTAGGGTCAGAGAGCAGAATATGTCAGTGGTTTCTTAGCGTCTGTCCAACCTTCGAGGTATTGGGGCAAAAGTGGTTGTGAAGATTATCTTAGTTTCCGGGTCTTGTTGCCTCCCATTTTTCTGCAGTAGTGTGTCCTGCATCACATCCTGTATATGTGCCTTGACCGTGTCCAGAAATGTGGCCGGATACCCCCTTTGGGAAAATCTATGTTGCATCTCCTGTACCTGTGACTCCCCCTTCTCTCTACTAGAATTGTTCTTAATAGCTCTAATATATTGTGATTTTATGATCCCTTTGACCAATGAGGGAGGGTGACAGCTTCGAGCCATTAACAGGGAGTTACTGTCAGTGGGTTTAGAATACAATGAGGTCTTCAACCATGTGGATTCCTTGGTGATCAATAGATCCAAGAACTCAATATTATGGTCATCACTTATCATCTTAAACCTGACCGTCGTGTCAGTGTTGTTGAATCCTTGGAACCAATTGTGTAAGCTATCAGTGTCACCTCTCCAAATCAAAAAAATATCATTGATGTACCTCTTATAAAAAATATTTGAGGTACATTAAAGCTCCATAGGTAGCGGTTCTCAAAACCTGCCATGAATAAATTGCCATACGATGGGGCCATATTTGACCCCATCGCCGTGCCTGGCACTTGGATAAAAAAAGATTTTTCAAATTTGAAATAATTTTTTGTCAAGCAGAATTCTGCCAAGTCCACAATATATTCAATGGGAGGGCCAACATATTTGTCTGAGGCCATCAGTTGTTCCATCATTGTGTCTAGACCCACTCGGTGGGGAATAATGGTATACAGACTGTTAATGTCTAGTACTACCAATAGATAATCCTTGTCTATTTGTATCTCTCTCAATAGTCTGAACAGTTCACTAGAGTCAAGAAGAAAAGCTTTGGTGTCCTGTACAACCAGCTGAAGTAAAAATCAACATACTTTGCTATCGGTTGTAGGAGTGAGTCACGTGAAGAAACAATCGGATGGCCTGGCAGTTTACTCAGTGACTTATGTATCTTGGGTATCGTATATAAAATTGGAATTACCGGGGAAGCAGTAATCATCTGTTTGCCCAATGATTCTGTTAAATACCCATGTGATACTCCCAAGTCCACCAGGCCCTGCAACAGTTTCTTAAACTTGTCGGTAGGGTCAAATGTCAATTTCTGATACGTGTTGGGATCTTGGAGTTGTGATAAAATATCATCACAATAATACACATAATCTAACAGCACTATAGCTCCGCCCTTATCCGCAGGGCAGATCACAATGGTGTTATCCTCTCGTAGGCTTTGGATTGCATCCGGCTGATTTCTAGTCAGATTGTCCCTCGATTTAATCAAGGGAAATCTCTCTAGCTCTTGTTCTTGTACCATGCGGACAAATGTCTTGATACTAGAGCTATAATTGGTAGGCTCAAATTTGGATTCACGTCCTGCAATGTGAAAGCCTTGACCAACACTTTTCTCTTGATGTTGGAAGAATTCCCTCACCTTTAATTGTCTAGTGAATCTATGCATGTCAATCATGAAATCAAGCTCACTAACCCTCTTATTTGGAACAAAGGAGAGCCCTTTGTTGAGTAGGCTCCTTTCATGTTCATTGAGGATGTGTGAGCTCAAATTGATGATTATGTCTGTTTCTTCCATTACCTGTCCCTGCGTGGAGGTCTGTGGCCAACCCTTCTGCGACCTGAGAAAAGGTCGTTTCCACCCTGTCCCCCTCGAGATTGGGTCTGAACCCAAAGATTGTGATTCTGGGCTGTCAAATCTCACTGTGCTAGTTTCCCTCTCTGTGTAAGTTGAGTCTGCCCCACTAGTATCACAAGTCACCCGTCTGGCTCTATTCCTTCTCTGGGGTCGTCCCTCGTTGATGTTGGTCAACCACCTATAAACTCTCCCCTTGTCATAATCAGATTTTACAGTGTCAAGTTTTCTATTTTTAAATATGATCAATTCGTTCTTATATGTATCAATTTGTGTACCTAATTTGTGTATCCAGTCTTCCCTGGTGTCCTCAGTGAGTGTTTGTTTGTGTGATTCTTCAAAAGTTCTAATCTCAGTTCTCACTAATTGTAATAATGATGTTACCTCTTCTATCACCAATAAAATAAGATCTAACAAACATTTATTAAGAATGTTACACCACTTCCTCTTAAATTCTATATTATCTCTACCAAACGTTGATACATTCCTTACTCTAAAACCTCTAGGTATCTGATTAGTACGATAATATTAAGAAAGATAGCTGCCATGTAAAGACAGATCTACCTCCCTCTTTTTCAATTTTAGTAGAGAGAAATATAAATTTGTAGGGGTCTTACTTACTGTACACAAAATTGGTGCAAATAGCATCCTCCGTAGTAAACGACACAGTGCCTGATTGAGCTTGCTTCACTTTATTTATAAAATATTTTACCAGGAAGGATACATTGATATTTCTCTCATTTTCAAGTATGTCCTGGGTCTCCACAAAAAATTGCATTGATACACTAGGGTACAATAATACAAAAACAATAATAATACATAACATATGCAGAATTTAACATAGAACAGGTAGGAAATATAAAATCAACCATGACAGATGCATTCTGTTTTGAGATATAAAGAGAGGGATCTCTTAAAGGATTTTAGACTTGGGGAAGGTTTTAAAGCCTGCGGGAGGTCGTTCCATAATTGTGGTGCTCTGTAGGAAAAGGAGGACCGAGCTGCTTTCTTTTTGTATGGAGGCAGACTAAATAATGTACTGCTACTGGATCGGAGGTTATGGGAGGTGGGAACAGCCGGGGAGAGCATTCTGCTCAGGTAGGGTGGGAGCTTCCCAGAAAGGCTCCTAAACACAAGGCAGGAAAGATGGAGGGTGCGTCTGGATTCCAGCGACAGCCAGTTTAGTTCTTTTAGCATGTCACAATGGTGGGTCCTGTAATTACATTGTAGCACAAAGAGGCAGAACGAATTATACAGTGTATTAAGTTTATTAAGGTGAGTTTGCGGTGCAGGTGCTTATACTATATCTCCATAATTCATGATTGGCATCAGCATTTGCAGAACAATCTTTTCCTTTACTGTGGGGCTGAGGCAGGATTTTTTTCTGTACAGGGCACCTAGTTTTGGATAGAGTTTAGATGCAAGTTTTTCAATGTGGAGGCCAAAAGATAGATTGGGGTCTAACAACATACCCAAGTATTTGAAAGAGTGGACTGTGGTCAGTGTGCCATTTGATTTTGTTTTAATGCATAGATGGGACTTTTGTAGTTTGCGTAATTCAGGTACCATTCCAAAGATCATTGTGACAGTTTTGTCAGTTGTCAGTATATTTATGAAAATCTTAGTAGTGCTATCCAAATAATATATAAGTTTATGGCAGGGTTATAAACACAATCTTAAAATAATTTTCCTTAAAAATTGAAACCCTAATCAACCATGCATCTACTAGACCATACAATTAATATAAATACCTGAACTCTTTTATTTAGTTAATATCCATGAACATTTTTGAAATATATTTGCAATATTAGAATATGACACAAAATTTATATGCGTTAAAACCAACTCTTAAGATATGCTATCCTTCTTACAAAACCCAGAAAGATATACCTTCACAATTCAGCCTTTTATTTATTTAACACAATGGGACTAAAAACCTTTAACATCCAAGCAATACAATTCTAAACAGTGTTTTTTTTCAACAATAGGATAATATATATATATATATATTCTGCTATTTAACTGCAATTTATCTTAATACAGAATTAACTTACAATATCAGAACTTGCACAGATGATTTACTTAGCAAATCAGATACAGATTTAAAAGTATAATCTGCTCTTTAAATCTATTAACTGTAAAGGCTATGCATATGACTTATCTTACAAAACCCAGAAAACTGTATCTTTAAACTGCAGTGACTTTAAAATATTACATGTAATTAGCAGCCCTTTTCTTATACTCTATATATATATATACGTTACCAAAATGAGATCCAACTTCAAGATTTTTCACACCTCATATAAAATAAGTGTAATTGCAATGGAATAGGAGAGTATGGCCCACTTTGTTTTTATAGTTTGACTGTGTCCCACGCAAAACAGTTTCAGTCAGTTACAAAACTTTGTAGAGCAGTCTGTACCCTTCCTTCTGCATCAACTTATTAGTCTAATCATAGGTGTGAAATATGGGTGGCCCTTCGAAACCTTGTCCCTCTATTGGATAATCTGAATATCCCATTTCCAACAGCCAAAAAGCTTTCTGGCTGTAGTTCTCTCATGGCAACACCGGGTGGCATCATTACAAACATACATAGCAACATTTGAATCAACTTAAATCAGTATTTCTATTAAATGGTTATTCATTTTATCATAATTTACTGCAACAACTATTCACAATATTTGTTTTGGATAAGTTATATCTTAATGAATTTTCTGATCATTTTGATATGAAACATCAAATACATCTAGCATTATATTAAAATAATTTATATTTCATAGTCATATCACATCAAATATATATCTCATAGTCATATCACATCAAAGTAACTTCCATATTTTCATCTCATTATATTTTAAAAGATGTATGTGAAACTTTATAAACATTTATTTGCACGTTTATATGATATGACTTAATTGATTTCATGCGGCATTCCGTCTCTTTCTAAGTGCATAGATTGATGCTCATGTCTGCAATAAAAATAGAAATAATTATTAGAGATGATCCAAGCATTAATATGTCTATGGTCCATAAGTATTTATTTATATTCTTAAAAACACAGAGGCTAAGTAAGATCTTTTATGTTTTCAAAGCATATATATCATTTCTATGTATATCTGAATTTATTTCCTATATAAATATCCCCTGCAGCAATTATCTATTTAATACAATGTGCTTAATTTCAATATATATATCATGAACCATTCTAAACATACATGGAAAACTGGCATTGTTCCCCTTGCAAAATGTATTTAATTTTATTTGTGTCACCTTCCCCCAAGATGGGGTTTTGCAGTACGTCTTCAAATAGAGATTCAGTGAGATAGAACTGTTGTATCACACGTGTCAAATTCCAAAGGGGTCCTTGAACACATTCTTTTCTCACCTCACCAAATGTTCTGAAGTTATAAAAATCTGCATATATAGTCAAATGAATAGGGTCACTGAGCTATTTCCTTTAGAAAAGAAATGTTTGTGTGTTTTACACTACAGGGGTCGTGCTTCAAAAGGCTCTACTGATCGTCAATCCTGATAGACGTGTATTAGAAGCTGTGTTCAACAAACTCATGTTCAATTAATCCTGAGGTCTCATCTAACATATACAGTGTATAAAATATACATATATATATATATATGTACACATATGTAATATTCATCATAATATTCATATACTCTGACATAAATCCCCCTTCCAACTTCAAATAGATGTAGGACACATGTATTTGAATTGGCTTAAAGTCAGTGGTATTTGATGAGGATCAACCGTATACCTCATAGACAGTCTCTTATGAAGAAAGTTTGTTATTTTGAGCTTTCATGTTTATCAGTTAGGCATCTTTAAATTACAGTATGTCTTTAGTGCATTTGGGGATATGACACTTCATTCTCCCTCTATGACTTGTAGTTGGGATCTGGGATGACATGCCCGCAATTGATTGATATGTACCCATTTATCTATGAAACCTTCATTTTTGGGGATCCGTATTTTATAGGTCACTGGAGATATTTTGTCAGTAATGACAAAAGGACCTTTCCATGAGGGAAGAAATTTCTTCTCCCTAACCTGATCTCTTCCAAAGTTATAAAGATAAACTTTATCATTTATTTCATATTCCTTTTTGGATGTTTTGAGATCATAATAGGTTTTAGTGGCAGTTGCGGCTCTTTCTAAATTCCTTTGAGCAAATGCAAAGGCATATTGCAGATGCTTTCTTAGGTTTTCCACATATTGATGTGTATTGGCAGCGTTTATCAAATTTTGGTCTGATGTACGGTACAGCAGATGCTGAGGTAGAACCATTCTTCTACCAGTCATCAGCTCAAAAGGTGACATTTTGGTAGCACTACTTGGAGTTGCTCTCAATGCCATTAAGACTAGAGGTAGTTTTACATCCCAGTCTTTACCTGTTTCACTCACAAACTTTTTGAGGATTTTAACAATGGACTGGTTGTAACGCTCTACACCACCACTTGAGGCAGCTCTATAAGCAATATGGAGCTTTCTTTTAACCCTTAGTATTTTCCACATTTTGGTCATCACTTCGCTAGTGAAGTGGGTCCCCCGATCTGATTCGATTCTTTGGGGCAAACCAAATCTGGAAAATACATGGTTGATGAGCAATGCTGCACATGTTTCAGCACTATTGTTAGGTGCGCTAATGCACTCTACCCATTTAGTGAACAGGCATGTCACGGTTAACATGTATTTGTTACCTCTTGATGATCTTGTTACTGGGCCAATAAAATCAATTTGTATATCTGACCATGGCATTACCATCCCCCTTTTCTGCAATGGCGCTCTATGCGTTGGTGCAGTGGGTTGGAACTGTGGGCAGATTAAACACCCATGACAGTAGGTTTGAACATCTTTCAATATGTGTGGCCAAAAAGCATAATCACGCAATATTTCATACGTGAGTTTGGCACCGCGATGACCAGATGTGGGAGCATCATGGGCATGTTGAAGCATTAGACCTCTGAACTTGGTGGGTACTACCCACTGCTGGATGCCAGTTTTGGAGGTTCTAATTAACAAACCATCCTGTAATTTGAATTGTGATTTAGATTTTATTAAGATTCTCAGATCTTCTTTGCCAATACAATCATCTTTTGAGATGGGGTTGCTTTCAGGATCTTCTATGTGTTTATAGAAGATGCCTACAATGGGGTCTTCTTTTTGACTAGTGATCAGATCCTCACTAGGAGAATCCTGACTCCATTGTACCAAGTTAGGCTCACTCTGTTGTTTTGCCTGGTTTCTGGTAATGGCTTCTACCTGAATTGCACCCATTAAATGGTTAATATTAAGGAGTTCTCCAGTTATGGCTCCTTGTTTGGCTAATGAGTCCGCAAGGTCATTGCCTTCCTTATCAGGACCTAGAACTCTGGAATGACCCTTGGTCTTTTTCCAGTGTATGGTTAAATCATTGTATACTACCAGATTATCAATCTCGCAGAACAACTTGCCATGCTTGACTGGTTTGTTATTGCTTTTCTGCATGCCATTTCTTTTCCAAGTTGGCAGGTATTCAACAAAACTGTCACGCACATAATTTGAGTCAGTTATGATCACAAATTCATGAATACCATGTTCAATAGCCATTTCAATGGTTTTGAAAACAGCAGTTAGTTCTGCAACTTGACTGGATCTTGGTCCAATGTTGAAACCTACAGATATATTTGAGAATCCGTTTGCCCCAGTTATACCAATGCCAGCGACTAATCTGCGCTCATTATCAATAGTGGCATGGTAAGAACAACCATCAACATATACCCAAGGTAATGTTTGACAATGGTCCTCATTGTACATTTTATATGGGGAACGCAATTGTTCTTCCAGAAAATCATCTTCTGATAATCCTTCCCCAGGATCTCTAGCAGTACAGTCGTGGAGCTCAGCAAGCCCCTGTGCGACTGGGTTCTTTTTATTCTGCTTGTAGCGAATTTCTAATGGCCAGCCTTGCAAGGAAAGAGTCCACGCTGTTATGCGGCTATTAGACAAATTCCCATCTCTTATTCTCTCACTCTGCAAATATAGCAAAGGCTGGTGGGCCGTTTCTACAATAATTTTCTCGCCCTGTATATAGCTGCGGAAATTTTGTAGAGCCCATACAGTAGATAAAAGGGCTTTTTCGCAATCGCTAAATTTTATTTCTACTGGTCATAGATTTTTGCTCGCATAAGCAATGGCTTTGTTCAAATTATCATGCTTTTGGTATAAAACAGCACTCATGCTTACATCTGTGTACCCTGTTTCTAAGTAGAAAGGTTTGCCACCTTCAGGGTACGCTAAGCAAGGTGCTTGAGTGAGTTTTCTCTTCAGCTCTCTGATGGCTGTCTCTTGAGACTCACTCCAGTGCCATTTCACATCTTTCTTTAGAAGAAGTAGTAGTGGTTTAGCTAATTCCGCATAATTATCAATGAATTTGCGAGAATAATTTGTCATACCCAGAAATGATCTCAATTCCTTTAAGTTAGTTGAGTTTTTAGAATTCACTATCGCTTCCACCTTTTTCTTCTGGGGATTTAATCCGTCAGAGGTAACTTCATGTCCCAAGAAGTTTACACGAGTGCGGCACCATTGAGCTTTTTGTAGGGATAATTTGACACCTGCCCTTTTAAGTTGGCTGAGGACGCGTTTAAGCTCTGCGATGTGTTTTTCAAAGTCTGTGCTTTTGATTAAAACATCATCAACATAAGATAAGGTCCCCCTTTCCAGTGCGTCAGGCATAGCCTTATGCATGAATACAGCAAATTCATGTCCAGAATTTATGTATCCAAATGGAAGTCTCTGGAATGCATACTGAACCTTTTGGAAGGAGAATGCTAGCTTATATTGGTCCTCTTCATGTACCTTTATGGTCCAATATCCCTGTGCACAATCAATGGCAGTGAATATTTTGGATCCTTGCATTTGTGCTAGGCACTGGTCAATGTATGGTACAGGCCAGCCAGACATGTATACTCGTTTGTTTAGCTGTCTTAAGTCAGCACACAAACGCCATTGTCCATTGGGCTTAAGGACACCTAGAATAGGATTATTATAAGAGCTGTGCACCTGTCTGATAATACCTCTTTCTTCCAAATTCCTTATGATCTCTGCAAGAGAATCATATGAGGCTAAGGGAAGTCTGTATTGTTTGACAAATACAGGTGGCGCATTAGGATCTGTTTGTATTCTTGCAATGTGCAAGTCTGTAGTACCACAGTCATAAGAATCCTTAGCGAAAATATCCTTGTATTCCATTAGGAGTTCTCGCAGCTGTTGGCGTTCGTCATCGCTGGAACAGCCATTAGCTAAGGATATTTGCTCTTCGACTATTTGCTGAAATCCTGGAAATATTTCAGGCTGTCCTATTTATAGGCTTCCTCCAACCTAGAGGTGAGGTCACCTTGGTTATAGTTTACATTGCTCCCATGACTCTGGGTATCGGGGTAATCTTGCTGTTTGATTGGCTGATCAAACACTAGAGAGGCTTCTTCAATTTTACAGATGCCTTCCTCTGAGCTGAAGGGATAAATAGACTGAACATTAAATAGACCCTCTGGCATAGATGCAAAGGATTGTTCTATTAATTGTTCTTCAGTTAAGTATCCATCAGGTATTAGCCCAATTACATTATTCTGGAATCCAAAAGTGTAATAACTTGATTCCAGTGCATATCCTATGGTAGTTCCCTTGGATAAGGTGATATCCTGTGGGGTCATGTTATGTACAATAATATGTATTGGAATAGTTCCAATATTCACCATAGGAGTGTAAGTCACTGTGACACCCAGATTTTGTATTCTATGGGAGAGGCAAATCAGTGTTTCAGAAGTTTTTAATTTCTGACCTCTCTTTACCTGTAAGGGTAAAAGAAATTTATCAGCCCCAGCAGGAATTATAACATCGCTAGATACCTGCATATTCACAGCATATGGCAATTGCTGGTTTGATTTCAGGGCTGCATTTTCATCCTGAAATACTTCAGGGTCCCCCTTTAACCTGCTCCAAAGGCAAGAATTAATCAAATCTATTTGTACGGCATATCTATGTAAGATATCATTTCCAATGTATATTTGATTATGGGGAGTATTTAAAACTAAAAACAGGTGCTTCACTGACTTATTACCAATAGAGATAGATAATAAGCACTTAGCTGTGATGTTATAGCTTTCAGACCTGTCATCCAGGCCGTTGACACTGTGGTCTTGGGGAGAAAGATATTTAATCACTTTAGGTTCAGCTATTTGTGCTAATAAACCTTCGCTTATATAGCTAGCTTCCTGTTTTAAGTTTATTTTAGCATACTCGGTTTTACCAAGGTCATGCACTTGTATAGGGATAAATAGATCCTCTTTAACTCTCTCAATCCCTGTGAGGTATTGAGTGTGGCCTCCCCCCTTAGGGATTTTATGATCCCCCTTGTGGAGTGATATGGTTAATACATCGCCATCTAGGGAAATATTCGCTATCTTTCCAGGCGATATTTTAAAAGTATTACCATCAGAGCCACTAAAAGGAGTCTGATCATCTATTTGTAGAATAGTGATTTCAGGTACAGAGTTATTCCTGAAATTAATCTCCACAGCATCTGGTTTCTCTTCTACCACGTGACAGCTATGTCGGGCGTGAGATATACCAGATTTTTCATAATTGATAGGCCGTTTAACTTGTGACCAAATTACATTATTTATGCAATCAATTATGGTGCTTAATCGTTTCAGGAGATCACTACCAATAATTAAACGATCAGTTGGCAGATCCACTATAATGACAGGGTGTCTTATGACCCTGTTCCCCAATTTAAATTTTAACCATGCAGTACCGTAAACTTTTAGGGAGTCACCCCCAACACCTATTAGAGAACCGTCAAATTCTCTTATTTTAGGTTTGTGGGGTGTTAGCTCATTTAGCTGTGTGTAGTACCTGTGGGATAAGATAGTTGCCTGTGACCCAGTGTCAATTAATCCCCTGATAGGGTTGGAGACTGAATCTTGCAGCTCAACTAATACATAATATCTTCCTGCAGTTTCTACCATTTCACACATAAAATTGGCATTCTCACACATCTGTGGGCTTCGCCACGTGTTACCTGAATTCGCTGTGTCATTCGATGCAGAGGAACCTTCATACCTACCTGTTTCCTCTATGACAGGGTCGGTTGGATTCTTTTGTACTGCATCTGTGGAGATAAGGTTAGGAGAGAGCTGCAAGGGAAGAGATTTGTTAACTTTTCCCGGATGAGGTTGCTTGTCATCACGGCTAAATCGTCCGTTTCCGGTCTGTGGGGAGATAACATGATTAGTATCATTGATATTTATTATTACATTTTGTATATCTCTCCCCTCCCCTTCAGGTGATACTGCAGTATTTAAGACTGTGCCTGTGGTCCACTGCTGACCACTGGCTGTACCCCTAAAAAAGTATTGTTCGGTTGCTGAGCCGTAGATTTTTGACTCATATTAGCGATTTGTTCGCTCAACTGATTTATCTGGGTAAACAGCATATCTACCTGATTGTACAAGTTACCTCTACCCCTGGACCTATCTCCTGGTGCCCCATTGTACTGATTCCTGGACCATTGGGTTCCCTCAGAATCAGGGCCATTATTTCTATTCTGGCGTGGTTGCCCCTGGGGTTCAGCTTGTTCAGCATTAGTACTTTGGGGAGCATTATATACCTGGGGTGTCTGGTTACCCTGAGAATATCTTCGCCGCCTATTGTATCTACCCTTGCGCGGATACCAATTATTTGGCGAGTATTCTCTTTGTGAGTAATTATTCACCTGATTATGTCCCCCACTTTGGTTATAGTCTCCCTGCGCCTCAACCTGTGTAGGGGGAGGGGCAGAATTAAACCTCTGTGGAGATGGCCTGTTTTGACTGGCCACCTCTGCATAAGTCCTCTTGTTAGACTCCAAATTGAGGGGGCTAGGTGACACCCTAGTTTCTGCCACAATTTTGGGTTTTGACTCCTTTTTAACCCCCTGTTCACTGGACTGCTGAATAGAGTATAACTTCGTACTCTCTTTGATCAGCCATTCCAATGAGCAGTCCTCATCAAAATCTCTAGCTAAGTTGATTTTGATGGGTGTGGGCAATGCTTCAAAAAATAAATTTACAAATTCTGAGCCATCAAATCTGGGATTATCTTCAGCCATACTGTACGCATTTTTCAATACAGAAAGGAATTCGATTGGACTCTGATTCGCACGACACTTTAAACCATATACCGCTATTTTCGCGGCAGTTTTAGTGCGATATTGCCCGAATTCTTTTCTGCATTGTTGTTTTACCCCATTCCAGGAATGAATATTCATATCCTTTAGTGAAGCAAAGAATTTGTGATGCTTACTGTCAAATACCCAAGGCAGAAATTCAATTTTCAATTTCTCACTTGTAACATTCATTATAGCTAACGCATTTTCAAAAGCCTGTAAATGATCAATTACAGATGTTGTTCCCTTATTGGAGAATATAGGTACTGCGCGTTGTACGAAGGTGATTATTTTATGGGAATCATAGACTTTATCAGACTTATTTTGGGATTCTCTGTTAGAGTTTCCCTCCCCCGCATCAGCTGCGCTACAGCTGTCCTCTGGATTTACATCCTGAGGGGATTGTCTATTTGGGAAATCTATTTCTGACCCGTTAGGGGTCATTTGTCTATGTTGTTCTATATATTTTCGTACCTCGTCCCTGACGCGTTCACTAAAGGAGTTAGCATTATCTGTATTATTCTCATTGCTAATATAGGGGTTTTCATTATGGCGATATGACCTTTTTAAATCGCTTAATTCTCTCTGGCTTTGCGCAAGCTGTTTATTTAAATCTTGTATCTGTGTGATTAAGTCTGTATTATGCTTATCTAAGGCTGTTAGGTTTTGGGCAAATTCATCCATTTTATTTTTAGCTATTTTTAAACCCTCTTCGCGTCTGCGCGAGGAACGAATACTATTTTCTAACTCCTGGATTTGCAATCGTTTGTCTGTGACACAAAACGACATTTCGTCAATTATGCATATTAAAAGGGGCCAGGATTTTAGTATTAGTTTGTCTCGCTTTTTGGGAGCTTTGCATTGATTAATCATTAATAATTCCTGGAAGAATTCATTCTCTTCATTCCACATATTATTATTAACGGTAATATTTGTAGCCCTAGTTTCAAGCGTATCCATAAAATCATTTAATTCACCCGCAATATTAAACTTCCCTTTAAGGTAACTTAAGATATCTTTCTTAAGGACCTGACCTTTAGTAATAGGTATGGTTATGGGACCAATTTCATTGCTATGTATAGAATTAAATGAGTCACTTCTGGCTACAGACATTATTATATTGGTTTAGTACTTAGTTAAACTAAAATGCTAATACAATTTTTGCCAATAAAAAGAGAGAAGGAAAATTTTTATATTTCAAAAAAAAATATATATATTATTAATTTTGAAATATGAAAAATTAATATTCCGAAATATGAAAAATTAATATTTTTGATTAACTTTGAAAATATGAAAAATCAATATTTTTGATTAATTTTGAAATATGAAAAATTTATATTTTTATTAATTTTTCAAAATTAATCTTTAATAATATTTCAAGATATTAATGTCAATCTCGAAATATGAAAATTAATATTTCAACTTTTCAAAAAAAATTATATCTTCAAAATATTAATATCGAAATATGAATTTTTTTATTTATTTTTTTTTTCTCTTTTATAATAATTTCTATTTACTTACAAATATATTATATCAATTATGATGGAATATTAATAAATCTCAGCGGTGCCTCCAATTATTATATCAGTATATTTATGAAAATCTTAGTAGTGCTATCCAAATAATATATAAGTTTATGGCAGGGTTATAAACACAATCTTAAAATAATTTTCCTTAAAAATTGAAACCCTAATCAACCATGCATCTACTAGACCATACAATTAATATAAATACCTGAACTCTTTTATTTAGTTAATATCCATGAACATTTTTGAAATATATTTGCAATATTAGAATATGACACAAAATTTATATGCGTTAAAACCAACTCTTAAGATATGCTATCCTTCTTACAAAACCCAGAAAGATATACCTTCACAATTCAGCCTTTTATTTATTTACAACAATGGGACTAAAAACCTTTAACATCCAAGCAATACAATTCTAAACAGTGTTTTTTTTCAACAATAGGATAATATATATATATATTCTGCTATTTAACTGCAATTTATCTTAATACAGAATTAACTTACAATATCAGAACTTGCACAGATGATTTACTTAGCAAATCAGATACAGATTTAAAAGTATAATCTGCTCTTTAAATCTATTAACTGTAAAGGCTATGCATATGACTTATCTTACAAAACCCAGAAAACTGTATCTTTAAACTGCAGTGACTTTAAAATATTACATGTAATTAGCAGCCCTTTTCTTATACTATATATATATACGTTACCAAAATGAGATCCAACTTCAAGATTTTTCATACCTCATATAAAATAAGTGTAATTGCAATGGAATAGGAGAGTATGGCCCACTTTGTTTTTATAGTTTGACTGTGTCCCACGCAAAACAGTTTCAGTCAGTTACAAAACTTTGTAGAGCAGTCTGTCCCCTTCCTTCTGCATCAACTTATTAGTCTAATCATAGGTGTGAAATATGGGTGGCCCTTCGAAACCTTGTCCCTCTATTGGATAATCTGAATATCCCATTTCCAACAGCCAAAAAGCTTTCTGGCTGTAGTTCTCTCATGGCAACACCGGGTGGCATCATTACAAACATACATAGCAACATTTGAATCAACTTAAATCAGTATTTCTATTAAATGGTTATTCATTTTATCATAATTTACTGCAACAACTATTCACAATATTTGTTTTGGATAAGTTATATCTTAATGAATTTTCTGATCATTTTGATATGAAACATCAAATACATCTAGCATTATATTAAAATAATTTATATTTCATAGTCATATCACATCAAATATATATCTCATAGTCATATCACATCAAAGTAACTTCCATATTTTCATCTCATTATATTTTAAAAGATGTATGTGAAACTTTATAAACATTTATTTGCACGTTTATATGATATGACTTAATTGATTTCATGCGGCATTCCGTCTCTTTCTAAGTGCATAGATTGATGCTCATGACCAATGGTTGTCTGCAATAAAAATAGAAATAATTATTAGAGATGATCCAAGCATTAATATGTCTATGGTCCATAAGTATTTATTTATATTCTTAAAAACACAGAGGCTAAGTAAGATCTTTTATGTTTTCAAAACATATATATCATTTCTATGTATATCTGAATTTATTTCCTATATAAATATCCCCTGCAGCAATTATCTATTTAATACAATGTGCTTAATTTCAATATATATATCATGAACCATTCTAAACATACATGGAAAACTGGCATTGTTCCCCTTGCAAAATGTATTTAATTTTATTTGTGTCACCTTCCCCCAAGATGGGGTTTTGCAGTACGTCTTCAAATAGAGATTCAGTGAGATAGAACTGTTGTATCACACGTGTCAAATTCCAAAGGGGTCCTTGAACACATTCTTTTCTCACCTCACCAAATGTTCTGAAGTTATAAAAATCTGCATATATAGTCAAATGAATAGGGTCACTGAGCTATTTCCTTTAGAAAAGAAATGTTTGTGTGTTTTACACTACAGGGGTCGTGCTTCAAAAGGCTCTACTGATCGTCAATCCTGATAGACGTGTATTAGAAGCTGTGTTCAACAAACTCATGTTCAATTAATCCTGAGGTCTCATCTAACATATACAGTGTATAAAATATACATATATATATATATATATATATATATATATATATATATATGTAATATTCATCATAATATTCATATACTCTGACACAGTGTTTAGGAAGAGTTTGTTTTTTGAGATCCACTTTTCTACCTCTGTGAACTGGTCTTGGAGCACTGCCTCAAGCTGCGGCAGATCAGGTTTGTTTGCATAGATTACCGTGTTGTCTGCGTACATGTGTACAGTTGAGGATTTGCAGACATTTGGCAGATCATTTATAAATAATGTGAATAGTAGGGGGCCGAGAATGGAACCTTGGGGAACACCACACGTGACTGGCAGAGGGAGGGTGTCACTGTCAGAAATGGAGACATACTGTGATCAATCCGATACATATGATCGAAACCAGGTTAGCGGACGATTACCAATACCTGAGTTTTTTAGTTTGAGCAGTAGTATGTTGTGGTCTACTGTGTCAAAGGCCTTTGCAAAATCAAGAAAAATAGCTCCAGTTAGGTCTCCTTGTTCCATGCCAGTTTGGATATTGTTGCCAACTTTTAGGATGGCAGTTGTAGTGGAGTGATTTGGGCAAAAACCCGATTGAACATAGTTGCGTATGGACGCATTTTTCTAAAATTTTTGACAATACTGGGAGCAATGATATTGGGCAATAGTTAGTAACCATGGTTAACTCACCACTTTTATGGATAGGCACTACTTTTGCAGTCTTCCAAAGTTTGGGTATGTATCCAGACACCAAGGATTTGTTAATTAGGGTTGAGACAGGTTTAGCAATTGCTGACGCACTGAGCTTCAACAGCATTGCTGGGATTTGATCAGGTCCAGACTGGTTTTTCATTTTTAGATTATTAAGGTGTTTCTTAATGACATTGATGGGTACAGGTCTAAAATTGAACTTATCTATATTTGGTCTTTGTAGATTTAGTGGGACCTGATCCACATTTGTAGTTTCACTGTTGCATCCTCAACGTTTGTTGTCCCCTCTGACATATTCACCTTTGTTCCACAAACACTCAAAGTTAGTGTGCAAAAAGGTGTGTGATGATTGCAAACGGCTATATGCTGCAATCAGCTCCTCCTTGTCACAAAATAACACAAATCCCAAAAGTCCAGAGACAAAGTCGCCCAGGGACAAATGGAAGGAGATGTCCTGTAAGCCTAGAAAAATGGGGGTTCTTCACAAAAATTATTATCAGGTTACACTTAGCCAACCACCTGAATGTTCTGTGTAGATATAAAGGCTTCACAATAACAGCAAACAAACAAGATTTCTTCAAGTGAGTCAAATTTATTGACGTTTCGGGGAGTAAACCTCCCCTTCCTCAGAACATACAGTGTACACTTACACACCAACTTAAATAAAAGAACTAATACACAGTAATCTCCTACTTCCTGTTCAAAAAAGGTGCCAACATTACATCATTTCCGGTTCCCCCTGCGTCACCCGGAAGTACACAGATCAAACCCTTCCGGTATCCAGATTAACAACTGTGAATACCAAGTGCTATATTTTTATACTTTCAATGACATGTTGTCATATCAATGATGTACTTATTAATGTGTCCAAAACTATCTATTTAGAAATTCTTAGAACATATACAGTAAATACATAGTTAAACACTTCATTAAATATGACTATTGCATTACATGTTTTCATCTACTTAACTGCAAAGGGTTCCAATGCACACATATATATATATATATATATGTATATATATATATACTGTATATGTCTATATGTGTACATATGTATTTAAGTGTTTATATGTGTATATATATATATATATATGTTTGAAAATACATATATATACATATAAATACATAAATTCATATGCATACATACAGTATATATATATATATACATATATATATATATATATATGTACTGTATATGTCTATATGTGTACATATGTATTTATGTGTTTATATGTGTATATATATATGTTTGTAAATACACATATATATATATACATATAAATACATAAATACATATGCATACATACAGAATATATATATATATATATATATATATAAATATGTGCTAATGTGATTTAAGTCATATAGTAATTTGTACTGAAGCAAAGAAGTGAGTAAAGCCTATGTGCTCCACAAATTAACGGCTAGATTTAGAGTTCTGCGGCCAAAGGGGTGCGTTAGCTACGCGTGTATTTTTTCCCCCGCACCTTTTAAATACCGCTGGTATTTAGAGTTCACAGAAGGGCTGCGTTAGGCTCCAAAAAGGGAGCGTATAGCATAATTTACCGCCACTGCAACTCTCAATACCAGCGGTGCTTACAGACGCGGCCAGCTTCAAAAACGTGCTCGTGCAAGATTCCCCCATAGGAAACAATGGGGCAGTTTGAGCTGAAAAAAAACAAAAAAGCAGCGTTCAGCTCCTAACGCAGCCCCATTGTTTCCTATGGGGAAACACTTCCTAAGTCTGCACCTAACACTCTAACATGTACCCCGAGTCTAAATACCCCTAACCTTACACTTATTAACCCCTAATCTGCCACCCCCGCTATCGCTGACCCCTGCATATTATTTTTAACCCCTAATCTGCCGCTCCGTACACCGCCGCAACCTACATTATCCCTATGAACCCCTAACCTGCTGCCCCTAACCCCCGCCGACCCCTATATTATATTTATTAACCCCTAATCTGCCCCCCCCAACGTCGCCGCTACCTACCTACAATTATTAACCCCTAATCTGCCGACCGGACCTCACCGCTACTCTAATAAATGTATTAACCCCTAAAGCTAAGTCTAACCCTAACCCTAACACCCCCCTAAGTTAAATATAATTGTTATCTAACAAAATAAAATAAATCTTATTAAATAAATTATTCCTATTTAAAGCTAAATACTTACCTGTAAAATAAACCCTAATATAGCTACAATATAAATAATAACTATATTGTAGCTATTTTAGCATTTATATTTATTTTACAGGCAACCTTGTATTTATTTTAACCAGGTACAATAGCTATTAAATAGTTAAGAACTATTTAATAGCTACCTAGTTAAAATAGTTACCAAATTACCTGTAAAATAAATCCTAACCTAAGTTACAATTAAACCTAACACTACACTATGAATACATTAATTAAATAAACTACCTACAATAATCTACAATTAAATCAACTAAACTAAATTACAAAAAAAACAAACACTAAATTACAAAAACAAACAAGCACTAAATTACAAAAAATAAAAAAAGATTACAAGAATTTTAAACTAATTACACCTACTCTAAGCCCCCTAAAAAAATAACAAAGCCCCCCAAAATAAAAAAATTCCCTACCCTATTCTACAATAAAAATTGTAAAGCTCTTTTACCTTACCAGCCCTTAAAAGGGCCTTTTGCAGGGCATGCCCCAAAGAATTCTGCTCTTTTGCCTGTAAAAAAAAACATACAATACCACCCCCCAACATTACAACCCACCATTTATTGATAGTGTAGTGTTAGGTTTAATTGTAACTTAGGTAATTTTGTATTTCTTTTAGCTAGGTAGTTATTAAATAGTTAATAACTATTTAATAGCTATTGTACCTGGTTAAAATAAATACAAAGTTGACTGTAAAATAAATATTAATCGTAAAATAGCTACAATATAATTATTATTTATATTGTAGCTATATTAGGGTTTATTTTACAGGTAAGTATTTAGCTTTAAATAGGAATAATTTATTTAATAAGATTTATTTTATTTCGTTAGATAAATATTATATTTAACTTAGGGGGGTGTTAGGGTTAGGGTTAGACTTAGCTTTAGGGGTTAATAGATTTATTATAGTAGCGGTGAAGTCCGGTCGGAAGATTAGGGGTTAATAATTGTAGGTAGGTAGCGGTGACGTTGGGGGGGGGGCAGATTAGGGGTTAATAAATATTATGTAGGTGTCGGCGGTGTTAGGGGCAGCAGATTAGGGGTACATAGGGATAATGTAGGTGGCGGCGGTGTGCGGTCGGCAGATTAGGGGTTAAAAAAAATTAATAGAGTGGTGGCGATGTGGGGGGGGCCTCGGTTTAGAGGTACATAGGTAGTTTATGGGTGTTAGTGTACTTTAGAGCACAGTAGTTAAGAGCTTTATGAACCGGCGTTAGCCCAGAAAGCTCTTAACTCCTGGCTTTTCTCTGCGGCTGGAGTCTTGTCATTAGATTTCTAAAGCTCACTTCAGCCAAGACTCTAAATACCAGCGTTAGAAAGATCCCATTGAAAAGATAGGATACGCAATTGGCGTAGGGGGATCTGCGGTATGGAAAAGTCGCGGCTGGAAAGTGAGCGTTAGACCCTTTCCTGACTGACTCTAAATACCAGCGGGCGGCCAAAACCAGCGTTAGGACCCCCTAACACTGGTTTTGACGGATAACGCAGAACTCTAAATCTAGGCGTAAGGTATTTGGGCAATGTGATATATGAATCTATAAATAAACCCAAGATGGTATAAGATGGAAACATAAGCTTTATGATAAGATATATTAATAGAGGCCAACAAAAATAGTATTGTTTCTCCCAGCCACATACCACAGCCTTGGCCACTGGCTGCAGAGTATAGCAAGAGCATGTATGTATACACGGGCAAAAGTGGCCATGTAAATACTCAGATTGTAAATGTAATTTAACTGAATTTCCAACGTTACTAATCCTTTGATAAAGTAAGATTACTTCCATCTGTTATACAAAGATTAAAGATATGAGCACATTTACTTATAATGAATATAACAGAGTTATGAAAAAGTAGATTATCAACTAGTAGATCTAAACAGTTCACATTCTTCAATAGAGTGACTATAAATAGATCTCAAAACTCAAAAGTTTTAAACCGGTTATGTTAAATGATGGTGAATGGGCACACTCCTATTACCTAAAACTAGACAAATCGGAGGGCGGAGCCAGCCAGCCTAGGAGATGGCTGCTTTTTAACGGAGCTCCTAAGCCCTATCTGAGTGGGAGCGCTACAGGCATTAGTCACCTTGCGTTCAGTGACCACATCTAGGCTGAAATGTGAGGACCATCCACTGCAGCGCAGGAGGAAACATTTTTTTAATGCGAGTCCAACAGCTTTAGCGGATCCCCTGATCTGTCACAACATCTGCATAGGCCCGCACAAATTTGCAAAAAACCCGGCCAGACCGGGGTTGGTGCCCACAGACAGACCTGAGAAGAGACGCACCTGTGATCGACCAGCCTCACGAACAGTCGGAGCACTGCTGCAGCAGTTTTACCTAAGGCGCAGAGGACACGGTGAGTCCCGGAACAGGCCGCAGCCTGCACTCAAGTATACTGCGCACTTGTTATTCAGCGCAACAGCTCACCTCATTAGTCGATGGAGCAGAGAGGGTAATAAGTGGGCAGGAGAGCTGGGGACAACAAGAAGCATCAGCTTATTAATGCACATAAAAACCGCTCATATGTACAGTCATAGCATTTTGAACACTGCTTTACCCAGTTTAAAACAAATGTAACCCAGAAAAGATTAAAGGACATTATCCTCACGTACATGCAGGAGGTTATTTAGCAGCCCAGCCTATGTTTTATAAACAGTGATAATCATTGTTGGGATTCTCTCTTCTTGTCTTCTTTTATAATACCTGGAGACAGCATTAAAGTGCAGATTTATTTTTTCAATAACTGACACAGAATCCTTGCCAGAGAGAGGAGGGAAACCATCACCTTGCTTTTTCTTTATAAAACTGCATAAACAGTTTAGGGGCATAATATAACCACTCATCCTTTGCAATGTCCCCAAAGAAGGGAAATAAAACCAGCAGAGGTACACAGTCAACAATTTTTTCAAAACTTTGGAACCTAGAGCCTCCAATATCTCAGAAGTTGAGATCCCAGACCATGTCTCCTATGAAAGATCCTCTGAATCTGATGGCAACCAGACCTCAGAAAATATCACAATCCCTACAGCTCTCTTCAACTCAATTCCTTCTAAAAAGGATTTTTCCTCATTCATATCTCAAGTCAAACAATGTATTAGAGATTAAATATCTGACCTTAAAAATGACATTTCTGAAGTCAGCCACAGAGTGGAATCCCTTGAAAATACTCAAGACTTGCACACAGAAGCCATTTCAGACCTGCAACACACTATTCAATCTCAAGGCGCGACTATCACCGAACTTGAAGATAAAATAGATGACGCCGAAAACCGTAATAGACGCCATAATATCAGGCTGAGAGGAATTCCAGAAATCATACCTCCTTCGGATCTGGAACAATATCTCCAAGATTTTTTTAGCGCTTTAAAGAAAGAAGAGACTCAGTCTAAAATTGAAATAGATAGAGCCCATAGAGCTCTGCGGCCAAAACCACGAGCAGGCCAACTGCCAAGGGATGTCATTGTCAGAATTACCAATTTTCAGGTCAAGGAAGAGTTGATGAGACTGGCAAGGGAGCAGCAACCCATCAGACATGAAAACTCAGAGATACAAATGTTTGCAGACTTGTCGCAACGGACACTCTCAAAGCGGAGAGACCATAAGCCTCTTACAACTCAGCTGAGAAAAATGAATATTCCTTATAGATGGGGATTCCCTTTCCATTTAGTGGTCCTCTGGAGAGGTAAACGTTTCACCTGCACTTCCGTCAAGGAAATTCCATCCATCTGTAGGGATCTAGATATTCCAACTCCTCAAGTAGAAGAACCGGATCATCCTCAGGAGGATCAAACAAGACCTGGCAAATCTTCTCCTTTGCCGCAGAGAAGGGAATGGAGGCAAGTCCCTCAGAAGAAAGCATGAAAATTGGTTACTGTTTCACCACCCCGACCTGAAGATAAGGGGTGACAATTATCTCATCTTGGAAATCCTCTCTTTCAACTAGCTTTGTCGCTCTTGGAGAGGTTACACTTATGATGGGGACCCCTCCTTTTCAGAGATTCCTAGCCGGGTTGTTACCCATTCTGGTTCCACAACAACTGGCTGACTGGTATTTATGTTTATCTTTGTCCACTTGTTCTACTTGTTTTACTTGTTCTACTTGTATTACCCCAATACTGTTATCAATGTTAATAGCAACTCATGTTATGTATTAGGTTACCTATGGTCATGAAATTTAATGCATATAAGTTATGTGACCTCAAATGTTACAGGTCAATAGCTATTAGATGTTTTATTGCTCTCACTCAGACAGGAGAGTATCTCCTATAGAATAGTTCAACGTTCAAAATGTTCTTACTAAGAATTGTCTTTATTTCTGTGTTTTTCTTTTCTTTCTTTTCACTGTTTTTGTTTTTTAGTTATTTTTCTTATTTTTCTCACATGTGCTCACATCACAAACACAGAGTATACCTTAATACGTTAGTCGCACTAGGGTTCTCAGCACTACTCTAGGCTGATGGGTAATCACACACCTCAAGACCTTAGGGTCTTTACACAAAATACCAAAGGTCTCAACTGTCCTAACAAAAGAAGATTGGCCATATTAGACCTTCACAAGAGAGGAGGACATGTATTAATGCTACAAGAAACACATTTTAAAACCAAAAATGTGCCCAAATATTTCTCCCTCCATTACCCCCAACATTTTCAAAGCACCAATTCCAACAAAAAAATTAATGGGGTTAGCATTCTCATCCACAAATGTATACCCTTTACTAAAATACAAATTGTCTCTGACAAGGACGGAAGGTTTCTGTGTGTAAAAGGCCTTTTGCATGGCAAACCGGTGACTTTAGTAAATATCTATGCCCCTAACTCACAACAGGATAAATTTGTCACCTCTATAACAGACTCAATCATTAAGGAGTCTAAAGGCTCTCTCATCATGGCGGGGAATTTAAACCTCCCGCTAGATCCCACAATTGATTGCTCAAACCCTGGTACTAGATCTAGAATCCCTAATCTTAAAACTATATGGCAACAACTCAAATTACTTGGGTTACATGACTCGTGGAGATATTTCCATCCTCAAAAAAACAGATTTCACGTTTTTTTCACACCCTAACCGTAATTACTCCAGGTTGGATTTTATATTTGTGGACCACCTGGTCTTTTCCCACACTTTTCTTCCATTTCACATACGACATGGTCGGACCACTCCCTAGTCACATGCACTATAAGATGGCCAACAGCTCCTTTTAGAACCTTCCAGTGGAGGTTAGATGACTCATTGCTACTAGACCCAGCACAGGTAAAACTGTTCTCTAAACACATAAAACACTATTTTTCCTTAAATAACACGTCAGATGTTGCTATGACCACCCTGTGGGAGGCTCATAAAAGCACCATAAGAGGAGAGTTCATTAAAACTAAAGCGCAAATCAATAGAAAAAACAGAGCTGAAATAGAAGCCATAGCGAAAGAAATTGCTAAATTAGATTATGCACACAAGCTTAATCCAGCGAATAATGATATCTTAGAGAACTTAACAAAAAGCAGGGAGAAACTAAACTCCATCTTGCAAATTAAATCACAACGGCAGTTACTCCACATACAACAAAACTACTATAGGGAGGGAAATAAACCCGGGAAGCTATTGGCCAGGGCCTTAAAGAAACAGCAACAGAATACATACATTCATTCCATAAAATCCCCACACGGCAAATACTTAGAAGATACCAACTCTATAGCTAAGGAATTCAAAGAATATTACCACAAACTCTATAACCTCTTCCCAAATAGGGATTCCCAAACTCATCTTCGTTCGTGTAATCAATATTTAGACAATATTCCGACCCCACAACTAACCACAGAACAATCCAAAAGACTGGAATTACCTATCCAAACTACTGAAGTTGAGGAGGCTATAAAACAGCTAAAACAAGGTAAACCACCAGGACCTGATGGTTTCACGGGTCTTTACTACAAAACATTTGCGAAGCATTTAATCCCCTACTTAACATCTCTTTTTAACTCCATACCAGAACATCTACCATTCCCTGACAATATGTTACAAGCTAATATCACGGTCCTAGCTAAGCCAGGTAAACCCCCAAACTCCCCGGCAAATTTTAGGCCAATCTCGTTGCTCAATATAGATCTAAAATTGTATGCCAAAATTTTGGCCACAAGGCTTAACCAAATTCTGCTGACCCTGATACACCAAGATCAGGTCGGCTTTGTGCCACATAGAGAGGCCAAGGATAATACGGTAAAGGTCCTTGATCTCTTAGAATATGTGACACAAAAAAGAATACCAACTATATTTTTATCCACCGATGCCGAAAAGGCCTTTGACCGCCTTGATTGCACATACTTATATGCTACTTTACAACGCTTTCATTTCCCAGACTCTTTCACCCAAAAAATTTTGGCTTTATATACTACCCCGTCAGCTCAGATTAAAATAAATGGCACTCTCTCAGATTCATTCGAAATACGGAATGGTTCTAGACAGGGTTGCCCCCTCTCACCACTCCTTTTTATTCTTTCTCTGGAACTGTTAGCTATTAAAATAAGATTAAATACCCAAATCAAAGGTATTGATATTAAAGATCAGTCACACAAGTTAGCTATATACGCTGATGATATTCTCCTGACGCTCACCAACCCACTCCCCTCCCTACAACTGACACAATTTGGAGCTGTTTCTAACTTTTCGGTGAACATGACCAAATCAGAATACTTACCTACTAACCTTTCTCAACAATCCTTGGACACCTTAAAGACAGCATGCCCCTTAAACAACAGACAAAATACTTAAAATACCTTGAGATACATATAACCCCAGACAAGTCATATTTATGCAAATATAATTATGGTGGGATAATCTCAGAACTCCAGACCCTCACTAGCACCTGGCTCCCAAAAAACATATCCTGGTTAGGTAGAATTCAGGTTACTAAAATGACACTACTGCCAAAGGTTTTATACATCCTCCAGACAGTCCCAATAGCTGGTATTCAAAAAGATATTGCCACATTACAAAAAATAATAAACAATTACATCTGGAGACGCAGACCTCCACGAATTAATAAAAATACACTGTTCAAACTCCCCACTGAAGGCAGCTTGGGTGTTCCACACCTGCTCTCCTACAAATTCGCAATTTCCTTACAGAGGATCTCAGACTGGTGTAGATCTGAGGGACTTGATTCCAGAAGGTGGATACAAATTTAAAATGCTATGGCCATTTCACATGATCTAAGTATTATAAGCTGGAATCCAGCATTCTTTACCAAATACTCTATATCATCCTCCTCAATTGCTAATGAAACCTGGTCAGATTGGAGGAAACTGTGTACTCCACAGAATAAAATCCCCTCTAGGTACTCTCCACTTACTACCCTCTTAAATAACCCAGAATTTAAACCTGGCATGCAACTGGAACACTGCCACCAACTAGATCTTATACAACACCTTCCCATATACTTACTGACAGATAGCACTAATAATATCAAATCCAAACAACAACTTGAGACATTAGGACACCCTTTTCTGTCTTCTTGGTTTAAGATTCACCAATTAAGGCATTACATAACTTCACATAAGTGCAAAAAAGATCTCACACGTCCCCTCTCGATATTCGAGCAACTTTGTATCCCTGAGAAGGAAACAACTTGGGTGATATCTAAACTATATAAACTCATTCTGTCTAATACCTTCCCCCATCTTCCATCATATACCAAACGATGGGATAGGGAACTCAACACAAATACAGCTCCCAAAACTTGGTCCCGAAGATTTACAAATCTTTCCCATTCAGGGCACTCGGCACATGCAAAAGAAACAAACATCAAAATATTTATGAGATGGTACATGACACCAGCTAGAATCAAATATATTTACAAAAAGTCTCTGGGCACTTGTTGGAGGGGATGTCCACAGGAGGGCCATATTTCACACATCTGGTAGGAATGTAATCACATTAAAAAAATAATTCTGGACAGGGGTCTTTAAGGGCATCAACAAAGTTCTAAGCACACACATATCACCCGACCCAGAAATAATAATGCTTAGTCATCCACCCCCTATTACATGCAAAATAAGAAAACATTTATTTCAAATCATGCTCAATTCAGCCAACCAACTAATTCCAAAAAGGTGGAAGTCAGCACGAACACCATCCATACTAGAATGAAAAAACCTAGTTAATAAAAACCTGACAATGGAAAAATTTTACTATTTTAAGTTAGGCCAATTGACTTTATTTCACGATATGCAGTTCCTATGGGACTCTTACACATATGAAGGCACACAAGCATTACAGGACTAGAGTACCTAACCACAAACAGCTGTCAGAATGAGTATTATTCTACCTAATCGCTGGTGCGACGAACAAATAGAGCATTATACAGTGAGATTTCTTCTGTTTCTCTTTTTCTTTCTTTTTATTCTCTAGGCTATTAAAGGTTTAGTTTGTTTGTTTCTTGTTCTAAAACTTATATATCTAGCAAGACCACAAGTGACAAAGCTCCGCTAACTGTAGTATTACGCAGCTCTCCACACTCAGAAGAGATTTAAAGCCCGCTCGCTCACATTTCAAGACACTGGGGGTACACCCTCACACCTCTCATCCCGTTATAATAAGATTTATGGACTCCCCAGGATTACAGTTTTTATGAGAAGAAACCTAAAGCTTGGAGCAACGAGGGAGACGTATCTGAGAGCTCTAATTGTGAACTATATTATCTGTCACTTGTTTTCTGTCTTTTTCATACCATTTGCATGTGGTTGTTGTATTTGCAAAAAAAAAAAATCTGTATAAAAAAAACCAATAAAAATAAAATATTTAAAAAAAATAGACAAATCTTGTTAGTATAAACCAGTGTAGGTCAAGAACACTTTAAAAAAGTCTCTATAAGAAGACAATAAGTGGGATCTTTCATATTTCTGATTTGAAAAAAGGCTGGTCACTGATAGCATTTCTATAAAAATGTAGGGGATTTCATAGATGTCTCAGGAGAAGTCTGATGAGATTGCGGTGGATCATTGTTATAAGCATGTCCCTGTAGGTTTGCTCTGGGGAACGCTGGCTTGCCATTTGAATCCACTGCAGACCATACGCTATGAAGAACAGCAGATATGTTTTATGGTAGCAATGTCGCTCTACTAAATGCAGTCGGTGAAACAGCGGATGCGCTTGTAGTATGTAGATTTGCTTCCGGGGATTGTTGGTATGTAGTTTGGCTCTATTGCAGACTGTGTGCTGGTAAAAACAGCAGATGAATTTAAAATGTCCCCTTTCTCAGACAACAATGTCTCTCCACAAATTGATATTGGCAGTTTAATGGGTCAGCCTGTGGTAGGGCCGCTCCAGTAGATTCCCTTGTGGTAATGGTTTTTGTCACCAAAGCAGATGTGTCTCTGTTAGATATAGGAGTAGAGGAGGCCTTGGTAAACAGCTGGCCCAAAGTTGTATTGCTCCAAAGTTTATTCAATTCCAGTTCTGGAGTGTGTGTAAGATAGATGCGCTGTCTATTATCTGGCCACCACTATAGGCCCTGAAAGTCCGAGTCACAGCTCCGGTTTCATGAGTACAGCAAGAGAGATATTGCTTTTTCCACTGGGGCTCCTGAATATGCGACCAATCACAGTCATGCTTTGGACCCTCCCCCCAGTAATATATCTTTTAAATCTGAATACAGTGTATCTGTGATTAACTATTTAGATGTAACCATAAAAATGGGACATCATGCATAATATGCAGAAGATTAAACACATAAGGCTAGATTACGAGTTTTGCGGTACAGCTATATTACATTTGAGTGTGGGATCTCCATAGCGCCGTATTATAGGTTGTGTGGTCTGGCTAAAATGCTTGCATTACAGCTTATACCGACACGATCCATACCGCCATCTGAGGGCACTAGTTATGGATTTTGCAAAACAAAAATGTTTCAGAAAACTCATAACTAAACTGTTACAAAGTACACTAACATCCATAAACTACCTATTAAACCACCACCCTCTCGCATCACAAACACTATGTTAAACATATTAACCCCTAATCTGCCGCCCACCCACATTGCGACTATTAAATACATTTATTAACCCCTAATCTGCCGCCCACCCACATCGCCAACACTATTTAAATATATTAACCCCTAAACCGCCACTCCCAGACATTGACAACACTATAATAAAGTTATTAACCCCTAAACCTCTGGCCTCCCACATTGCCGCTACTAAACAAACCTATTAACCCCTAAACCTCCAGCCTCTTACGTCGCCACCACTAAATAAAACTATTAACCCCTAAACCTCCGGCCAAATGTTCAAATCAGCCAATAGGATTTCAATAGCTTTCATCCTATTGGCTGTTTTGAACAGCCAATAGGATTAAAAAAACTCTCATCCTATTGGCTGATTTGAATTTCAAGAATCAAATCAGCCAATAGGAATGCAAGGTACGCCATTTTGAAACGGCTAACTTGCATTCAACTTCAGTGTACGGCGGTGATCGTATGAAAAGGACGCTCCACGCAGCATGTCATCCAGGATAGCTTCGCGCCCCAAGATGGATGAAGGTGTCGCTGCCTGGATAAAGACTTCTCACCGCCTGGATGAAGATGGATTTCCGGACTTCAGGAACCATGAGTAGATTTTATGGGGTTAGTGTTAGTTTTTTTTTTTCATTTTTTTGGGTGTTTTTTTTTTCAGATTAGGGCTTTTAAGGGCAGTGAAATAGAGCTGAATGTCCATACAAATGCCCCTTTAGGGGCAATGGGTAGCTTAGGTTTTTTTAGAGTTAGGTTTTTTATTGTGTGGGGTTGGTTGGGTGGTGGGTTTTACTGTTGGGGGGACTTTGTATTTTTTTTTACAGGTAAAAGAGCTGTTTAACTTAGGGCAATGCCCTACAAATGGCCCTTTTAAGGGCTATTTGTAGTTTATTGTAGGCTAGGGGGTGATTTTATTTTGGGGGGGATTTTTTAATTTTATAGGGCTATTAGATTAGGTGTAATTGTTTTTATTTGTGATAATTTCGTTATTATTTTTTGTAATCTTAGTGTTTTTTATTTTTCGTAATTTAGTGTTTATTATTTTTTGTAATTTTCAGATTTTTTAAATTTTTTCGTAGTGTTAGGTTTTTTAAAATTGTAATTTAGATTGTTTAATTAGTATTATTGTTTTTATTATTATTACAATAGTAATGTTAGGTTAATTTATAGTTTAAACTTATTTTTTTTATTTTATTTTAAGATAGTTATATTGTAATTTTAATTTAAAGTTAGGGAGGTGTTAGGTTTAGGGGTTAATAGTTTAATTTAGTGTTTTTGCGATGTGGGGGCGGTGGTTTATGGGTTAATAGGTTTATTTAGGTGTTGGCGATATCGGGCAGTGGTGGATTAGGGGTTAATAACTTTATTTAGTGGTGGCAATGTCAGGGAGCGGTGGATATGGGGTAATAACTTTATTTATTGGCGGCAATGTTGGGGAGCAGAGGATTAGGGGTTATTAGCTTTTATTAGGGTCGTCGATGTTGGGGAGCAGAGGATTAGGGGTTAATATCTTTTATTTAGGTGTCAGCAATGTCAGGAAGCGGCAGATTAGGGATTAATAAATTTATTTTGTGGCGGCGATGTCGGAGAGCGGTGGATTAGGGGTTAATAGCTTTTATTTAGTGTTGACGATGTCGGGGAGACAAGGATGAGGGGTTGATAGCTTTTATTACTGCCTGCTATGTCAGGGAGCAGCGGATTAGGGGTTAATATCTTTTATTTAGTGTAAGCGATGTAAGGAAGCGGCGGATTAGGGGTTAATAGCTTTTATTTAGTGTTGGCGATGATAGGGAGAGGAGGATTAGGGGTTAATAGCTTTTATTACTGTCTGCTATGTCAGGGAGCGGCGGATTAGGGGTTAATAGCTTTTATTTGGTGTAAGCGATGTCAGCGAGCGGGGATTAGCGGTTAATAGCTTTTATTTAGTGTTGGCGATGTCGGAGAGTAGAGGATTAGGGGTTAATAGCTTTCATTAGTGTCGGGGAGTGGTGGATTAGGGGTGTTTACACTAGGGGTTTATGTTAGGGTGTTAGATTTTAAATGTAACTTTCTTTTCCCCATAGACATCAATGGGGTTGTGTTACGTCAATCTCCATTCTGCACTTCAGGTGTTAGTTTTTTTTCTAACTCTTTCTCCCCATTGATGTCTTAGGGGGAAAGCGGGCACGAGCACGTAAACTCAACCCTTGGCTTTTGTGCGGTATGGAGCTTAACGCAGCATAACGCACAGCACAAGGAGGCTTTTCAGTAACTCGTAATGGCAGCGCTATGAAGAGTGAAATAACGCAAATTTTTTGGTGTTATTTTTGCACCCTGTTTAGCGCAAAACTAGTAATCTAGGCGATAGTTACATGTAAATGAGTTTAATAATAAAATGTAACATTTTACAACATTTTCTTTTTGTACTTTTATGTCCCTTTTATGATTAGATAACTATCAGCTAGATTACGAGTTGTGCGTTAGGCTGATAAAGCTGCGTTAAGAGGTCCTAATGCTGCTTTTTTACGCCCGCTGATATTACGAGTCTTGAAGGTTTAGGGTCACTGCACACTTCTTTGGCCTTACCACAAAACGACTTACGTAAACTTCGTAAAGTCTTTTTTCTATGGGACTTCCATAGCGCCGGTATCACAAGACTATCCAGGGAGGCCAAAAAGTGAGTGCTACACCCTAACCCGTCAAGAGTCCTAACGCATTTAGAAGTCAGTAGTTAAGAGTTTTATGGTACAACACCGTAGCATAAAACTCATAACTAAAGTGGTAAAAGTACACTAACACCCTAAACCGAGACCCTCCCACATCGCAAACACTATAATAACATTTTAACCTATAATCTGCCGCTCCGGACACCATCGCCACCTACATTATATTTATGAACCCCTAATCTGCTACCCCCAACATCGCCGACACCTACATTATATTTATTAACCCCTAATCTGCCACCCCCAATGTCGCCGCCACCTACCTACATTTATTAAACCCTAATCTGCCTCCCCCAATGTCGCTGCCACTATACTAAATGTATTAACCCCCAAATCGAAGTCTAACCCTAACCCTAACACCCCCTAACTTAAATATAATTTAAATAAGTCTAAATAAAAATTACTTTCATTAACTAAATTATTCCTATTTAAAACTAAATACTTACCTATAAAATAAACCCTAAGCTAGCTACAATATAACTAATAGTTACATTGTAGCTATCTTAGGGTTTATTTTTATTTTACAGGCAAGTTTGTATTTATTTTAACTAGAATAGTTATTAAATAGTTATTAATAGCTATTTAATAACTACCTAGCTAAAATAAATACAAAAGTACCTGTCAAATAAAACCTAACCTAAGTTACACTAACACCTAGCACTACACTATAATTAAATAAATTAACTAAATTAACAACAATTAAATCAATTAAATACAATTAGCTAAAGTACAAAAAACCCCAATAAATTACAGAAAATAATAAACAAATTACAAGATGTTTAAACTAATTACACCTAATCTAATAGCCCTATCAAAATAAAAAATAAAAAAACATAGCCTAAACTACCAATAGGGGCATTGCCCAAAAGTAATCAGCTCTTTTAACTGGAAAAAAAAAGTACAAACAACCCCCCCAACAGTAAAACCCACCACCCACACAACCAACCCCCCCCCCAAAATAAAATACTGACTAAAAAAACCTAAGCTCCCCATTGACCTGAAAAGGGCATTTGGATGGGCATTGCAAGCCCAAAGTCCCTAACCTAAAAATAAAACCCACCCAATACACCCTTAAAAAACCTAACACTAACCCCCTTAAAATTGACTTACCGGGAGAAGTCTTCATCCAAGCCGGGCCAAAGTCTTCAACGAAGCCAGGAGAAGTCTTCATCCAAGCCAGGTGAAGTGGTCCTCCAGACGGGCAGAAGTCTTCATCCAGACAGCATCTTCTATCTTCATCCATCCGACGTGGAGCGGCTCCATCTTCAAGACATCCGGCGCAGAGCATCCTCTTCAATCGACGTCTTCTTACTAAATGACGGTTCCTATAAGTTACGTCATCTAAGATGGCGTCCCTTAGATTCTGATTGGCTGATAGAATTCTATCAGCCAATCGGAATTAAGGTAGAAAAAATCCTATTGGCTGATGCAATCAGCCAATATTATTGAGCTTGCATTCTATTGGCTGTTCCAATCAGCCAATAGAATGCGAGCTCAATCCTATTGGCTGATTGGATCTGTAATTTGTTTATTATTTTCTGTAATTTAGTGGGGGGGGTTTTTGTACTTTAGCTAATTTAATTTAATTGATTTAATTGTTGTTAATTTAGTTATTTTATTTAATTATAGTGTAGTGTTAGGTGTTAGTGTAACTTAGGTTAGGTTTTATTTTACAGGTACGTTTGTATTTATTTTAGCTAGGTAGTTATTAAATAGTTAATAACTATTTAATAACTATTGTACCTAGTTAAAATAAATACAAACTTGCCTGTAAAATAAAAATAAAGCTTAAGCTAGCTACAATGTAACTATTAGTTATATTGTAGCTATCTTAGGGTTTATTTTACAGGTAAGTATTTAGTTTTAAATAGGAATAATTTAGTTAAAGGGACAGTCTAGTATAAATTAAACATTCATTATTCAGATAGGACATTTAATTTTAATCAACTTTCCAATATACTTTTATCATCAGATTTGCTTTTTTCTCTTGGTATTTTTAGTTTAAATTAAACATAGGTAGGCTCATATACTAATTTCTAAGCCTTTGAGGGCTGCCTCTAATCACAGGCTTTTTAAATCTCTTTTCAACACAAAGAGACAGAAAGTACACGTGGGCCTTATAGATAACACTGTGTTCAGGCACAGGGGATTATTTAAGATTTAGCACAAAACAATGCTAAATTTAAGACAATAGATAATAAACAGTCACAGTCATGTGATCAGGGGGCTGGAAGAAGGTTCCTAGATACAAGGTAATCACAGAGGTAAAAAGTATATTAATATAACTGTGTTGGTTATGCAAAACTGGGGAATGGGTAATAAAGGGATGATCTATCTTTTAAAACAATAACAATTGTATGGTAGACTGTCCCTTTAATGATAGGAATTTTATTTAGACTTATTTAAATTATATTTAAGTAAGGGAGTGTTAGGGTTAGGGTTAGACTTAGATTTAGGGGTTAATAACTTTAATATAGTGGTGGCGATGTTGGGGGCGGCAGATTAGGGGTTAATAAGTGTAGGTAGGTGGCGGCGACATTGGGGGCGGGAGATTAGGGGTTAATAAATATAATGTAGGTTTCGGCGATGTTGGGGGCAGCAGATTAGAGGTTCATAAGTATAATGTAGGTGGCAGCGGTGTCCGGAGCGGCAGATTAGGGATTAATAAAAATAATGTAGGTGTCGGCGATGTCAGGGGCGGCAGATTACGGGGTAATAAGTGTAAGATTAGGAGTGTTTAGACTCGGGGTTCATGTTAGGGTGTTAGGTGTAGACATAACTTTTGTTTCCCCATAGGAATCAATGGGGCTGCGTTACTGAGTTTTAAGCTGCTTTTTTGAAGGTGTTATACTTTTTCTCAGCCGGCTCTCCCTGTTAATTCCTATGGGGAAATCATGCACGAGCACCAGCTCACCGCTGTCTTAAGCAGCGCTGGTATTGGAGTGCGGTAATGAGCAAACCTTTCTCCCAAAAGAAGCCTCAGTCGATGAAAAAGTATCAAATTTGGAAAAAATATGTAAAGACCATGTTGCAGCCTTGCAAATTTGTTCCACAGAAAATTAATTTTTGAAAGCCCAAGAAGAGGAAACAGTTCTTGTGGAATGAGCCGTAATTCTCTCAGGAGGCTGCTGTCCATCAGTCTCATAAGCCAAACGAATTATACTTTGTAACCAAAAAAAAAGAGTAGTAGCAGTAGCAGTAGCTTTCTGACCTTTACGTTTCCCAGAGAAAAAGACAAAGAGGGCAGAGGACTGGCGAAAATCCTTAGTCGCATGTACGTAGAATTTAAGAGCACTTACAACATCTAAATTGTGTAATTAACGTTCTTTGGAAGAAGAAGGATTAGGACACAGAGAGGGAAGAACAATTTCCGCATTGATATTTCTATTAGAAACAACCTTAGGAAGGAAACCTAACTTAGTACAAAGAACCCCCTTATTGGCATGAATAACAAGATAAGGGGAATCACACTGCGGAGCTGAGATTTCCGAGACTCTTCGAGCAGAAGAGATAGCAACAAGAAACAAAACCTTCAACGATAACAACTTAATGTCTATGGAATGCAACGTCTCAAAACGGAGCCAGCTGTAAAACTTTAAGAACAAGGTAAATTCTCAAGGAGGAGCAACAGACTTAAAGACAGGCCTGATTTTGAACAAGGCCTGACAAAAAGATTGCACATCTGGCACATCCGCCAAATGTTTATCTAGTAAAA